>NC_089585.1:145730308-145982344 GCF_019320115.1 Miscanthus floridulus
GAGCGAGGAGAGGACGAGGAAGCGGTCGGCAGGGGAGCGCGGGAAGGACGGCGGCGCGTGCGGCTGTGGGCGGAGCACGACGCGGAGGGACGCCGTGGAGAGCGGCGGCACGGCGCCGCGCGGCGGGCTGACGAGGAACTTGAGCGGGGAGGAGGTCTGGACCTTGAAGGCGACGGGGAGGGACGGGTGCAGCGAGCGGAGGCGGAGGTCGGCGCGGCACTTGGCGTTGGGCTTGAAGTCGATCACCACCTCGTCCTCCTCCACCTCCAGGAGACGCTCGGGAGCTGGCGCGGAGGAGGCTGCTTCCGCCGCGGCCATTTCTTGGAAGGGGAACTCGCTATAGCTGCACGAGAGTGTATAGTATGGAAGGAGTGACCGGGGCAGCAGTGGAAGGAATGCAGCAGCATGGAATGGTGGCTAGCTACCTAGGGCGACGCTTTTCTTGTCACGCTGTTGGATGGGCAAGCTACGAAGGAATGTTGATCTCCTGTGCCACTGTGGTGGCGTGAGCATTGAGCAGACCACATCATACGCCCATGCCATGCGCCGCCCGGGTAGGTAACTTCGATGACACGGCTGTGCACATAAGTCCGTGCGGATTCCCTGGATGGCTGGATCCGTTGTGGCCCTCGATTGCATGATAAACAAGGGGACCACTGGGGAATGATGGAGCAGGGCTACGCCTACGATCGAGGTCGAGGTCGAGCAGGCCCGGCCGCCCGGTACCAGCGCGTACAGTACACGTCCCATTCGGAACGGGTGGCGAGTTACGCACGCCGGCCGGGTGAGGGTGAAGAAGCAGGCAGCGCCCAGCGCGCGCACTACAGTGCCCTCGTGAAAGGCCCCCAGGCCCCCACAGGCCACTTCCTCGCGCGATCTCGCTCGCTCGGCCTGCGTCGCCGCCGCGGCTGGGCTGGGCAGCCACGCATGTGCCGACGCCCTCCCCTCAAATTGCCGTTTGTCGCGCACGAATCGGCACAAAAGCGGGGCTTGGCCGCGTCCGCGGCCTCTGCGTGCTCCAGCGTCTCGCATATACGCGCGGCTTGGCTATACGCGCCTGCCCGCAGGCCCCGGTCGGGGCTACAAACAAAAAACTCTCTCTTGCGTCTGCTGCCGCTACGCTACAAACAACCTCTGACCCCTCGTTTTTATGCATCGTACGTCATGTGGAAGCGGTAGAATGAACTCGCCCTCCATGAAATGCTTGGGTAACTCGTATACAGGGGCACAGACGACTGGCGACCCAAATCGGCATATTCCGCAGCATATATGACAGAGTCATGGGATAGTAGAAGAAATCTGAGCGTGTCATGACCTTATCTGTATGCTCGGAGTCTAGACGGTTAGAAACTTAGAATAGAACCAATCTCCTCATTATCTCCTGGATTGGCTGGATAGTACTCCTAGTCATCGCATGCGAGACGCTTTTAGTGTGTCGTAAGACTGTCTCCGACAACCACGACCCAAAATACAAGACTCATTTATTCTTCGGGTAGCGTTACAGGCAAAAGGTTCAATACATATTTTTGGTCTTCTCCAACAACAAGACCCAAAAGATAACCCTTTCTATAAATAGGTCTCCAGGAGAGAGGATACTCAGATTTGGATTATGCCTCTCCTGACACTCAAAATGGGTCTTCCATATACGTACTCTGTTGGAGACTATATGTATTGCGTTTGAGATCTATTTTGGGTTTGGGTTCCGCAATGAGTCTCCTGTTGGAGATAGCCTAAGGAGAGAAATAAGGGTATTGATGTTCATTTTGATTTAGATGCATTCGGTTTTTCAGTGATGGGTAGATAAAGTAATCAAACTCAACCTCTTCAAAGATTTAAACCCTAGTTTTACTAGTTTTTTTACTGTTCTGTCGCATCAGGTTCAGACTTCAGACGGTTGGTAGGTAACGGTGTTACGGCGTATACGATTTTCAGGCCCAGTTTAGCTTGGGCCTATTCATCCAAGTCCCGCAAATGGGCCTATGACCTGTGGTCCGACGAACCCACACTTCGGCAAATTGAACGGAGCTGTCTGCCCCGTTGTTACGAGCTGTCCCATTCTTCCTCCAAAAAGAAAACAGAAATGTTACTTTAACATAGAAATTGAAAAGTCAAATTAAACTGAATCAGAAAAGGTATATAATCCTGCAAAGACAGAGGCTCCGACCTACTAGCATTGGCACCAGCCTATATTCTCTGAATCAAGAGCAATGCTGACCAACATGTTGCGTGTATGGTTTGGTACTTTGCAAGTTTGGATCTGACAACAACTGAGACGCGAACTAACGCGTCAGGATTCAGCGTCCTCCCTCCTCCGTATAATTCACCTTCTTCATCTTTAACGTTGTTTAGATCCACTAATACTACGTAATAGTTAGCAATTACTAAATAGACTTATTAATAGACCAACTACCTATGGGCCAGTCTTAGTAGGAGTTTCATCGGTGTTTTATTTATATTTAATGAGCTGACATATAAGCACTTTTAATGATGTGGTAACATTTTTTAAAAAAGAGAAGAAGTGGGTTTCATAGGGACGAAACTCTATTGGCATGGTTACCAACTCTTTATGAGTAATGAAATTAAATATCTATAAAACTATATAATGAAACTCTCCATTGAAAATAGGGGTATTTTATCCATGGTTCATTTCATTCTATATGACATGACAGCTTGGAAACTACACTATGAAACTCTTCACTGAGGCTGGCATTACTTAGAGCTCTGCTTACTAGTTTCATTAGCAGGTTTAGGGTTCTATAGATGCTAATAGATATCAATATAGGGGATTCAAACCGGTCCTAAAATAAATGCGTTATGTCACAGCAAAACTTGTAAAAAAAAGTGCAAGACATGAGCACGGCTCGTGCTGGCATTGTAATGCGTATAAATCGTATCCGCTCGGCGCTCGCCAATTTTCTTACTGCTGAGTGCCCATCGACTGATCGAGCCGACCAACTGATGGTCATCCGAGTCGGCGGCGGCTGCTGCGGTACAGGACGTCACATGATCGCGCCAGGTTTTGGTTGAACGGAGGGAGTCGCCACTCGGCAGTCGCCACCAAATAATTTCACGGCGAAGATGAGGTGAGGTACAAGACTCCAGGCAGCGCAGCCTTTGCAGCGTGCAGCCTTTCCACCGTCCACCGTCACGTGGGCGGAGCATGCGGCATATTCTTGTTTGACATGTTGGTCGATGCTGCTCATGACGGACAGCAGCTCAGCAGGACCAGCATTAGCAGAGGCAGAGTGCTGCGTGCGGTGCTATTGCTGAGCAGTCGGTGGTCAATGCAACTAGTACTGTGGCAGCTCCTGGATCGAGCACTAAGCGCGCCTTCCAACCTCCTAATTAAACACCTGTCCGGAGGTAAAATCAGCAAAGATTGTTCCTGTTTTTTTGCGCTCGCCAAGATACTATTGCCTCTTGGAAGTTGAAACCAGGAAAAACATGTCACTACACTCCATGGCGGGTGGCGTCCCTGCTGCTGGTTGCCATCACCCTCCTCCGTCCTCTCCGTTCGTCACCCGTTGCCCTCCAACGTACAGTGGCAGTTCGGTAGTCGCCAGCTGACAGCCCAGCCGTTGCAGAGGCGGTTCAGGGGAGCTGTAGATCCAGACAAAACAGGCAAGTAACCAATTCGATCTGGAAAACCTGTGCGCCAGCACGCATGCCCCTGTTGCGTCGTTGATTGTCCTATTGCACGTACAGTACGCGGTGGCGGAGACACGCAATAATTTCACAGCGCCAAGCCAACCAGACTCGTATGCTTACCGGGAAAGCCAACATGTCATGAGTTACTGTCCTACGCCAAGGCGTGTCATACTGCTCGTAGAAAGGTGCTGCGGCTAAAATATAACCCTAAAAAGAAGAGGCTACAGGGTAACATTACATATTTGGAGCCTTTTCAACATTTGTATACAAGAACTACTAATGGTATGCAAGCCATCGAGACACGTCTTCAGAAATGGAGCTTGCTGACAAGACTTAAAACACTCATCACTGGTAACAACCTTATAGTTTTGTGATTAGGTTTTGATCCACACACACACACACTTCCAGGCTTCAATGCCAATCACACGGATAAGGTGACCCACGAGCACCGGGACAGTGTGGTGGGGTTTGGACTGAAATATTGAATGGACGGAGGGGAGGACGAAGCTAAGCTCACATGTTTGCCATTAAGAAACAGCAGGGGTACACTCTCCGTATAGAACAAGAGAGAGAAGACACGCACGCGCTGGGCCATGCATGCTTTCTGCGAATCAGCACCGGCCACCGCGTCCGACGGCTGAGGGCCGGCGGACCCCTCCTCTCTCCCGCTCTCCCGTATTCACCTTGCGAGCACTCCATTTCCATGAAATTTGGACATGCTATGTTTATGTTAGGGTGACACTGTGACAGGGCCCATCATCTTTTAGTGATGATGTTTGACAAATATTTTTTTTTTTGAAACAAGATGTTTGACAAATATTCATACATCGCAATCATGCTCATGCTCATCGATCAACTCTTTTGGTGCAAATTCTCTCCTCCAGCTTCTGCAAATCCCGGCCGATGTGTACAAAGTTTATTTATAAAAGCACCTGGTTTTCCATCCTATATCAAGTTACGCATTCTATGTGATGATTAATGAAGCAACACATTTTTTAACATACTTGATGATTTATTTAGTTTTATTAGTCGACTCATGTTTCGTGCTCAAATAAAGAATATATCCAAGATTAAAAGGAAAGGGTAGCAAAAGACAATTAATTTAGAGGGGAAAAGCAAATTTTTCCCAAGCATTTACCTCAGTACTACCTCTGTCCTCCTAGAAAGGATACAACTCTAGTTTTGGTCCAAGACAAACTATCTTAATTTTATCTAAGTTTATAGAAAATAATAACAACATTTATAACTATAAAGAACTACAGTATACTAGAAAATATATCTCATGGCGAATCTAATGATATATATTTACTTATAATTAATATTAGTATCTTTTACATGAATTTGGTCAAATTTAAAGAGAGTTTAATTTAACACTATGCTAAAATTGTATATGCTAGGATGGAGGTAATAATTTATTATGCTCCAAGCTAGCTTCAAGCTATGACAGCTTTGGGTTGGTCCTTATATTTCACCGGACATCAGGGGTAAAGCTCCTATTGGTTATATATCTAAAACAAAATAAAAAAGTTTATAACAATAGGAAACAAATAAGCAATACAATTATACAAGTGAATCTAGCCACTCCAAAATTTGAGAAGGTATTTTTGTTTGCATCATTACTAACCAATGCAAATACATGAATAAAGGAACCCTTGCAAGCTTGAACTGAACAACCTTTGTGATGGAATATATGACCATTTCAAATTCACCAAATACTGCAACCAATGGCAAGAGTATGTTTGGAGCCATTAGTAATAATAATTAGCACCCAGAATTGGTAGGTGAGGATCTAAACATACCGAGTAATAGATCTGCTAATTATTAGCACCGGCCACCGCGTCCAACGGTTGAGGGCCGGCGGACCCCTCCTCTCCCTCTCCCTCTCCTGCTCTCCCGTATTCACCTTGCCCTTGCGAGCACTCCATTTCCATGAAATTTGCACATGCTATGTTAGGGTGACACTATGAAAGGGCTCATCATCTTTTGGTGATGATGTTTGACAAATATTAATTCATAGATCGCAGTCATGCTTGGGTGATGACTCAACTCTATTGTTTATATACTTTAAAAAAAACTCTGTTGTGTATATTATTTTATGCATCATCGATCAACTCTTTTCGTGTAAATTCAATATCTCCAGCTTCTGCAAATCGTGGCAGATGTGTACGAAGTTTATTCATACAAGCACCTATTTTCCACCATATATCAAGTTACGCAGTCTATGTGATGATTAATGAAGCAACACATTTTCTTAACATACTTGATGATTTGGTTTTAGGCAACTCATGTTTCATGCTCAAGTAAAGAATTCAATATTAAAGAAAAGGGTAGCAGAAGCCAAATTAATTCAGAGGGGAAAAGCAAATCTGTTCCAAGTGTTTACCTCAATACTACCTCTGCCATGGAAAGGATATATTTCTAGTTTTATTTAGTCTAAGTCAAACTATCTTAATTTTGTCTAAGTTTATAGAAAATAATAACAACCTTTATAACTATAATAAATATACTATGGAAACATATTTCGTGGTGAATCTAATGATACATATTTACTTACAAAAATATTATTATCTTTTACATTAATTTGATCAAATTTAAAGAGAGTTTAACTTAAATGCTAGAATTGTATCTTTCTAGGATGGAGGAGGTAATTTATTACGCTCCAAGCTAGCTTCAAGCTATGCCAGCTTTGGGTTGGTCCTTATCTTTCACGTGATAGCAGGGGGGGAGTTCTATTGGTTATGTATTTAATTTAAAAGAAAAAAGGAATGTAGCCACTCCAAAATTTGAGAATGTATTTTTATTTCCATTATTGCTAACCAATGCAAAATACATGAAAAAAGGAACCCTTGCAAGCTTGAACTGAACCACCTTTGTGATGTGGAACATATGGCCATTTCAAATTCACCAAATACCATAACTAATTATAAGAGTATGTTTGGAATCATTAGTAATGATAATTAGCACATGGAATTGGTAGGTAAGGGATCTAAACATTCCCAGTAATAGATCTGCTAACTATTAGCTAAGGGGGCTGCTAACAGTTAGTTCATTAGCTGGTGGAGGGGTGTCAATAGTCCAATTACACCTCCAACCAATTATCCAACCATAGTGAATCCAAACAACTCCTGCTAATAGTGTAATTAGCTAGCTAATAGATAAATAAATGTAGCTAAGGCTAATAGAGCACCACTTAGTTTATAGTTAGGTGGGTTATTGGTTATTGTCGGTGTTTTTGGACCACCGATAAGTAAATTTGTATTTGCGCGTCTGGCTCGGATGGTGTGCTCGGAGGACACAAGGGTTTATACTGGTTCGGGCGGAACGTCCCTACGTCCAGTTTGTTGTTGCTCATGTTACCGACACTTGATTTGTAGTAGGGGTTACAAACAGGCGAGAGAGGGAAAGGATCCCAAGTCTCTGGTGAAAGGAGTGAACGGGTGCTGAGAGCTCGATCGCTGCTCAGCCATGTGCTCGTGTCGTGCTCTTGTGTGTTTTATCTCGTGGTTCGGTCTCGTACGGATCTGTATCCCCCTTCATGGGGCGCCCTGCTTCTCCTTTTATAGGCAAAGGGAAAGCGCGGATTATAGCGGGGGAAAAGGAGAAGAACGAGAGAGAGAAGAAGGCTTCCAGGATCGTCGGGTCCTTCTTCTCCTTCATGCGGGTCCCACCGAGCCTGTAGATGTCAACTAGGATGGCTCCATGTAACATCCCGGCCCAGGGCTTAACATGATTAATAGGATACTCATACCAACAAGTTGCAACTTCTTTTTCGGAAGCCCATCTCTAAAGAACTCTGAGGTTAAGCGTGCTTGGCCTAGAGCAATTTCAAGATGGGTGACCAATCGGAAAATCTTTCCCGGGTGCGCACGAGTGAGGACAAAGTGCGCAGAAAAGACTTATGTGGATCTGTGAAGGTAGTCTATGTCCTAGAAAAGCTGCCAGATGTAAGCGGGCCCGGCCTCATAGAGGCGGGACGTTACAGAATGGTATCAGAGCCGACTCTCGTGGTTTCACAGGCGCGTGTGTCGTAGTTGCTTAGGCATGGTGCGCATGGCTGGAGTGATCCTAGAGTGGTCACACAGCATGGCACATGCGCTGGCACTGGACACACGGATGTGGCCAAGAGGGGACGTTCCTGGCTTGGGATTGACCGACGAGGACGTCGGTCTCTTAAGGGGGTGAGGATGTAACATCCTGGCCCAGGGCTTAACAGGATTAATAGGATACTCGTACCAACAAGTTGCAACTTCTTTTTCGGAAGCCCATCTCTAAAGAACTCTGAGGTTAAGCATGCTTGGCCTAGAGCAATTTCAAGATGGGTGACCGACACGGAAATCTTTCCCGGGTGCGCACGAGTGAGGACAAAGTGCGCAGAAAAGACTTGTGTGGGTCTGTGAGGACAGTCTATGTCCTAGAAAAGCTGCCAGATGTAAGCGGGCCCGGCCTCATAGAGGCGAGACATTACACTCCACGTCGTGGCCCTATTCGTCACTGGCGCCATGCGCAGGCGTCATCTGCCAGTCATGGCGTTCCATTCCATCCCAACAGACGTCATGGTGAACTGACGTGCCTGCCAGCATTCGTACGAGGGTTAGGCCGAATAGCATCCACATGCCCGACGTTGTTCTTGATGTGAATCCTCAGGTATGGCCCGTCATGGCCATGGGTTACTTCGAGACATGCCAGTCTCTTCCTTGGTGTTAGAGTTTTGACCCAGGCCCATACGCTTGGACCTGGAGTGGTTGGCGGCGGTATGGGTCCTCGTCGAACGAGATGGAACCCGTGTCCTTAGGGTTGGGCAAGACAGAGTCCGCACCTAAGGGGTCGGGCGAGACGAAGCCCGTATCTAAGGAGTCGGGTGAGACAAAGCATGAACCTAAGGGGTCGGGCGAGACAGAGCCCGTGGCCTCGAGGTTAGGCAAGACGGAGTCCACGACCTCGAGGTCGGGCGAGATGGAGCCCACGGCCTTAGGCGAGACCCCCATGGCCTCGAGGTTGGGCGAGACGGAGCCCGTGGCCTTGGGGTCGGGCGAGGCAGAGCCCACGGCCTTGGGGTCGGGTGAGACTTTTTAATACATCTTGCCCCATCCAGAGAAGTCAGTGTGGGCGCTAACTTCCTTACTTTGGGTATCCCTAATATCAATACCCGACAGTAGCCCCCGAGATTACGGAGGAGTAGAATACTTCTTTGGAGGCTTTTCTAGACGGGAGGACTCTAAGGGCCTTGGCCTTCTTTTTGTAGCCCACGGTGTGTCCTGGTAGGGCGGCGGTTCCCTTTTGTCATGATCGGTCTTCTTGGGGGCATGTAACCATAGGATTTGGGAGGTCGAAAAGATTTTTCTTGATTCCGGTCCCTAGGATCCGGTCGGTCCGTCGTCGTACTGCGACCACACATACGGTCTCCTTACGAGTCCAACTTTCCTCGAGCCCCCACATGTAGTAGGGGTCCGGTCGAGGGTCGGCTCATCTTTGTGATGGATGAAACATGGTGCTCGGTGAGCTGTTTAACGGGCTAGTACGAATGGGGCCCTAGCTTCCCGTTCATAGGGGTCCGACATGGGTCAGCTGGTGACCGCGTCTAGACTCTTGGCGGTCAGTCCATACAGTTCTTGGGTCCATTTGGCTGGTCCCAAGGGTTTGTTGCCTTTCTTTGAGGAAAAACCATGGACTAGGAACGAACTAAGACTCGAACATGGGCCAGGATGCCCACGACGCTCATGTGCCCGGGTACTGGCCACTAGTGGGCCCATCCCTTTCCACCCCTCACTCTAAGGGTGCCCTAGAGCAGCTGTGAACCCGTCGGTGGGCCAGCCTTCGAACTCCTGGTCCTAAATAGGCCATAGGAGCGTTTTTAGCTCTAGATCCCTTCTTACCTGCGATGGTTCTTGGCCCATTGAACGGGTGAACCATTGAAAGCTCTAGTTTGGTTTTGGTGAATTGATGAAACCCTAAGTGCTAACCTAGTTTATCAAAGTGATTATGAGATAGGTGGCACATTCCAAGTGGTGAAACAAATGAAGATAATAACATATTGATGGTGATGCCATTATGATGATCACATGCTTGGACTTGGAATAGAAGAAAGAAAAACAAAAAGCTCAAGGCAAAGGTGAAATTGATAGGAGCTTTTCGATTTAGTGATCAAGACACTTAGAGAGTGTGATCACATTTAGGATTGATAGCCGTACTATTAAGAGGGGTGAAACTCGTATCAAAATGCGGTTATCAAAGTGCCACTAGATGCTCTAACTTATTGCATATGCATTTAGGATCTAGTGGAGTGCTAACACCCTTGAAAACATTTGTGAAAATATGCTAACATATGTGCATAAGGTGATACACTTGGTGGTTGGTACATTTGAGTAAGGGTAAAGAACATAGAGTTGAAAAGGAGTTAGTCGCCCTGGTCATAGAGTGATCGGACGTGTCCGGTATGGCGACTAGACGTGTCCGGTATTAACGACCGGACTCTGGCTCAGTGGGGTGACCAGATGCTGACAAGTTACTATTTAGCTTCCAGTCAAGGAGATATAGCCGATACAAGATTGCAGAGAAGCGACCGGACGTGTCCGGTCGCCACACCGGACGCGTCCGGTGTGAACCAACAAGTGTCGGTGTTCAGCATAATAGTTGATCAGACGCTACGAGCATTCGGTCTGGTGTGACCAGACATGTTCGGTCAGCCTAGAGGGGTTCTAGGAGCTCTCTGGACTCGACCGGACGCTGCGTCTCCTACGTCCGGTCGGGCCAGAGTGGCTCTAGGAGCTCTCTAGACTCGACCGGACGCTGCCCCTCCCACGTTCAATCATCCACACCAAACATGTTCGGTCGCAGTTGAGCGTGGGACTCGTGGAAGCAATGGCTACTTCATTTGAATGGGACACGTCTGGTGCACACGATCGGTGCATCCGGTCATCCCGCAGTTTGCCCAATAATTGAGCCAATGGCTCTATTGTTTAGGGGTGTCTATAAATATCGTTTGGCCAACTCTAGCTCACTCTCTTGGCCATTTGCATTGACATAGCAACCTTGTGAGCTTAGCCAAAGCACTCCCACTGATCTCCATCATTGATTCATCATCTTTGTGAGATTAGGAGAGAATCTAAGTGCATTGCTTGAGTGATTGCATCTAGAGGCACTTGGTGTTCGTGTTTCATTGCGGGATTCGCTTGTTGCTCTTGGTGGTTGCCACCACCTAGATGGCTTGTTACAGCGGAGGAGAATTGGCACGAGTTGGTGATTGTTTGTGGCCATCTCCGATGATTGTGAGGGGATTTGTACCTTCCTCAGTAGAGTGCCAAAAGGTAATCCTAGTGGATTGCTCATGTCAGTGAGTTGCCTCACTTATGGGTAGGTTCTTGCGGTGTCCAATTGTGTGGATGAGTCTCGTGCAACACCTCTTAGCCACTGTTTACACCAAAATTTGGAAAATCACAGGGACCCAGAAGCTTATAGGATCGTATCATCAAGGGATCAGTTGCGGGTGGATCAGAAACAGCTGATTCAGATGCAAAATCTAGGAATCGGCTTTCTTCGGACAGCGCCAGTAGATAACGACAGAGGCTACACTTGACGCCAGGACAAAAACGTGTTGGACTCTACAAAAAGGGAAAGATTAGAGTCCAAGTTATCTTAAATTAGGAATGTTTTCATTTTTATGCCAAAGTCTGTAACATATCGTGCTCGAGTAGGATTCATGTTTAGGCTCTGGGTATAAATACCAAACCCTAGCTATTGTAAGGGACAACAATCAATCAAATACAAGTCAATTACTTTTTTCGGCTACGGTCACCCCTTAGGAGTAGGAGTAGAGTAGATCTCGGTGAGTTCTTCGGCAAGTGCGACTGCATCAATCTGGTCGACCTCCACTGCTTGTTGTAAGTACCATCATGGTTTATACCTCTGTTCGTATGGCTGCATCGATCCGGTCGACCCCCACTGTGGTTCTGGTATAAGCTAGTTATCGACTCTTGCCTAATTCAAGTATGGCCTGTGTGATTCTGCCTCACACCCCACTGCTTGAATTAGGTCAAGGTCAAGTTATCGGCTCTATCTTAGAGTGATAGTCTTTGGTAGATTCATTAAGTTACCGATATTGCTTATTGCTTTTATTATTTATCTAATTACAGCAATATCACTCTGCCCGATTGAGATTGATCTGGATCGGCCTTATATCTTGTTTAACTCATCGTTTGCTAATCTAAAACTGATCTAATCCACATCTTAAGCGATGAGTTGTGTTTTAATCAGCTATTTTGCGTTAATCTTAATCGTGCATAGTGTGCGGTTAAGGCATGTTCGATCTTGAGTAGATCTATCGGTTAGCGAGAACCATTTCATGGCCCGTCATCACGGCCTATGGGATTCTGCCTCTCACCCCACTGTTGGCACCGTGGAGTGGGGATTGTTGGTTGGTAGACCCGTTCCTGAGAAGACATGACCTTAACTATGCGCTATGCCTGAATCGATTGTTTAGCCGATATCGAATGCTTTCACGAACAGTTCACATCACGAGATCGTTGAAGTAGAGATAAGTTGAAAGATGTGTTAGCCCCATGATCTTGTTATTGTATTACGGCCTGCATGATTCTGCCTCATGCCCCACTGATATTAGTAATGAGTTAGGATCGTCGAGTCTATTGTTGTTTCTATGGCCTGCATGATTCTGTCTCATGCCCCGCTGGTCATGGCGATAGATGAGATCTAACATGTTCATTAGATTTATCTTTATTAAATGGTTAAGTGATGTTGAATTGTTTCTTTATATAAAAAGGAGTTCGGTTATTCGTAATCATTAGCTCAGTATGGACCGATCATCATTGATATCTTATTTCCATTGATTAATATTTGTTTAAATGATGTTTATCCTGAATGATAACCGATTCTCTTCATACAACCCCATGAGCTCTAACTGACTTATTCTCATAAATATACTGGAATCAGCTATTTAGCCGATTTTCTTCCATATAGGCTCTCACAGCTGTACATTTGGGACTGTCTGGCAACATCGGCAAGTTCCGCCCTTAATTACTGATGAACTTTCTCTCCTTGTCAATTACATGGTCAAATTGACTGGCGCGCCTTGAAAGGATCGCGTAGGATCGACCACCCCTACGCTGAAGCTAGGTGGATCTGCTCCATCGAGCGAACCGTTCTGGCTTGCTTCGTGTGTCCTCGGCATGGGACAAAATTCTGTGTCCACACATGTTTCTGGCACGCCTGGTGGGACACCACAATCCTGATGGCGGTTCACAACAACGACAACATCCTTATGGTACATTATGAAGACCTACCTGATGAAGATAAGGATACCATCAATAAAGCTACAGAAGAATTTTAGAAGAAGTGTTTGTTGTCCTACACCAAAACGCATGACAGCACAATTATTCAAAAATTTTCACTACCAAGAGTTCTACTACATGGACAGACAGATACAGTCGAAGCTGAAGAAAGGCGTTTCTTTACGGAAGCCATAGACAAGTCTATTCGTGATGCTCTATCAAGCCGCAATGAAGCTTTCGTTGACGTATTTTACAACGCCATGAAAGAGGTGATTTATGGAATTCCAGTTGGTCAGGTTGGATCGGCTTATTATAATATTCCAAATCGATCGACTCAGGGGACTAATCAAGTCGGTACCAGCCATCAAAAAGCAGCGCCAACTGGTAATGGTGACATCTAGACACTACAAGGTTCATCTAAACAAACTTTGGGTACTGCTACAAATCAGATACAGTACAATCCTAGACCGTTAGTACAACGTGTGTAGCAGCCGGCGGGGCAAAGTCAAAACCAGATGATCAATTTTGGCACATCAGGCCACATACCGTCATCGGCTCAGAAGATAGCACCATCAATTCAAAGGATCCGCAGAGGTATAGATCCTTATGTCTATAATTAGAGACTTCAAGCAGCAAGCCAGCAAAGGACCCAACAGATTGAGATTCCACAAGGCTATCATTATGGCATAGATTATAACACCATCCACATGATACCAAGTCCAGGATATGAAGGCACGCAGGATTTCAATCCACAGATGGGTCAGCAAGTACCGAGAAATCCAAATCCGCAAGCTGATGAGTTGCTGCTCAAGGTGACCGAGATGATGAAGAATCAGTTAGGTCTAAAGCCAAAAGGAATGACTTTTTCGTACAAACGCCCATATTCAGAATGGTATGATTTGGTTGCCCTCCCTACAAATTATAGGCTCCCGGAATTCGCCAAGTTCACTAGTCAAGATGGTACAAGCACAATAGAACATGTCAGTCGGTATCTCACACAATTGGGCGAAGCATTAGTTGAGGATGCCCATCGAGTTCATTTCTTCTCCTTGTCCCTATCAGGGCTGGCCTTCACTTGGTTCTCGTCACTACCAGTCAACTCCATTGCCAATTAGGCTGACCTGGAGAAGAAATTTCATACATATTTTTACACTGGGACTGGAGAGAAGAAAATAACCAATTTGACAACCATGAGATAGAGGACTAATGAATCGGGCACTGAGTTTCTTTAGAGATTCCGAGATACTAAGAATATGTGTTTCTCGTTGAGCTTGGCCGATGATCAGTTAGCTGCTTTAGCCGTCTAAGGAATGTTGCCGATGTGGAAAGAGAAACTGTTGGGACAGGAATTTGACAACTTGGGTCAATTAGCTCAACGAGTGGCAGCACTTAATAGCTAATTCTAGAGCATACGCAGAGATACCCAATTCCAGAAGAGTACTTTAGTGGCCGAAGCTTACGATCCATATTCAGTCGATGACAGCTATGAAGATGAAGAAGAAGAGGTTGCTGCAGCTAAATGGAATTAGAGCAAGAAGACAGTGATGGTGCCAAATCCTTGGGGAAGAGGAGTTGAGGAGAGTTATGACTTTGATGTTACCAAATCGGACAAGCTCTTCAATTTCTTGCTTGAGAAGGGGCAGATCAAGTTGCCCGATGGTTATGTCATATTGCCCCCTGATCAGTTGAAGAACAAGAAGTTCTGCAAATTCCATAATACTATTTCTCATTCCACTAATGAATGCAGAATCTTCAGGCAGTATATACAGAGAGCTATTCAGCAAGGGTGACTAAAATTCGATACACCTCGAAAGATGAAAGTCGATGATAATCCTTTCCCAAGAGATCAGAACATGGTTAATGCTAGGCTATTCAAAGGAAAAAACAAGGTCCTAACATCGACCAAATCAAGAGAAGCTGGAGCAGTCAATCCTGAAATGCAAATATCGACTGATGAGTACAGAGAGATTAGAAGACGTCATGCCGAACAAAAGAGCCGATACAAGCAGGGGAAGACGTCGAAAGCAGAGACGTCAAAGCCATAGGTCATATCTCGAATTCTGTTGAATAAATGGCAGCGGCAGAAGGAAAAGGATTATTAGCGTTGGTTAAAAGATCAAGCATACCAGCATCAATTAGAAGAAGAGAAGTATAAAAGGGAACAAGCTGAATTATATTGGAATTGTCCCTTTTTTAGACATTGCTACAATGAAGGTTTGAAGTTGCCTATCAGATACGACTGTCCAGAATATGGCAATCAATATCGGGAGTATAGGCAATCTCGAACCAACCGCCGGTCTATCCATGCTCAAGATGCATATCATTATAACAACACAGATCGATGCTTAAAAAACAAAAGCGTTCATGATCGGTTGGGAAAAAGAGTCATTGGATAGAACTCGGCCGATCATGAAGAGGGAGGCACTAAAAGAAGATACACGTAGCAGGAAGGCCAGTGGTGCCCAGGAGGTTTGATGAAAAGCCAAAAGAGGAGGGTGCAACGCCTAAGGAACAGAGAGATAGAACAGGCTCTGCACCCGGTAAAACTCAAGTATGGCGTACCAAGCAGATAGCTGATAAGAGGCAACCATCGGCTAATATCCAAATGGCTTTTCTGTTACCATCAGAATTCAGAGCTCTGGCAGATCAAGAAGTTTATTCAGACTTCGATGAGTCAGAGTATGAAGAGATGGTTGCCAAGTTAACGGTTATGCAGCAAGAAATATTTGATAAGCCAGTCAAGCATCGGCACTTAAAGGCTTTATACATGAAATGTTTTGTTGATGGGAAGCCGATGAATAAGATGTTGGTAGACGGAGGTGCTTCTATCAATCTTATGCCATACACCACTTTCCGTAAGCTTGGCAAGGGACCAGGAGATTTGCTTGAGACCGACATGATGCTTAGAGACTTCAGAGGAAATACATCCAAGACCCGAGGGGCAATAAACGTCAAACTAACAATCGGGAGTAAAACTTTGCTCACCATGTTCTTTGTTATTGATGGGAAAGGATCATACAGTTTACTCCTCGGTCGTGATTGGATTCATGCGAATTGCTGCATACCATCGACCATGCATCAGTGTTTGATTCAATGACATGGAGATGATGTCGAACTGGTTCATGCTGATGAGTCCGTAAGCATCACGACAGCCGATCCAGTCTTTTGGGAACTAGGAGATTTTGAGTGTTTTTCTGGCAAGTCATGGGATGGAGGCTTCATTAAAATCAGCAATGAAAGCCAACAGCCGATGCAAGCGATCGGCTCTGAGAGTTTGTTTTAGTAGAAAAGTCATAGCTTCACGTCGGCCGTTGGATCGAAGGAAAAATGAGCATTAAGTCTTAGAGATGGGTTTAGACCGACATATGTGAATGCTGAGTTAAAGTGTAAGTGCAATTCAGAGTTAATGGATTTCTTAAAAGAAGTTCTATTTCGCTTAATAGGGCGCTTGACCTGGGTTGATTACTCATCTAATCTTTGATATTGAAAGTTCTACGGGACGTTATCCTGGCGTCTGGGCAACATTCGATAGCCGATTCATTCTCGGCTCTAATAGTCGGTGCCATAAGGGTATCGCCTCTAGTTCAAAAATGAAAATCTTCAAAGGCAATAAAAGCCGATATGATATGTATCGCCTATAGAGCAAAAAAATAAAAGATAGAAACAGTCATACACAAGAGCATTGTACCGAGGTGCATCCACGAAAAGAACAGGAGTCATTGTTCATCAGATTACCCTAAGTACAAACTAATCAAAGACCTTGTTCACCACATCCTGAGTGGATGTGATGTCTACTACGGCCTCCGCTGTCACGGTGAATTCATCAAGCAGGTCCTCGTGCTCCTCAGGGCCATCACCCATTGGGAAACCTGTTTCCATGGCATGAAGCTCGTACCTAGTTCGGACTTGTGCCGCGGTCAGCGCCACCGCCACACCATGACGAACACCATGGAGGGCGATCTCCCAAACACGGACCGGGATGTCTTGGAGACGAGCGTCGATGGAGGAACCCTGGGCATTGATAGCGTCTATGGCCACGTTCACCGCTAGTTGGAGAGATTCCAACTATGCTGTCAGGGCTGACAATCACGAGAACAAGAAGACGGTCAAGATGAAGATAATGGAAGTCAGAGTAAAAAGCCTTCATGGGATTCATCTAACCCGCCACCATGGCGTCGGATTTGGCCAGCCGCGCTCGGAAAGTGCTGGCCTTCTCCTCAGCTGCGTGAAGGGCAGCTTGGGAAACCCCGAGGTGAATCTCCAGTTGGTCGTTCTCCCAAGTCGCCTCAGAGTAACGGTTTTGAGCCATCCTCCACTCGTGAAGATAGCACCGGGCGTCGTCGCCGTTGTAGGAATCGGAAGAATCCGACGACGAGGCCGGCACAGAAGATGCGGCGTCAGAGGGCCCGCCGGCCCTGGGAAGAGGACGGAGACTGTCATTCACAACAAACCTGTAGGCAGATCAAAACTATTCATCATCATGAACAAGAAATGCCAATCTCACCTCATGCGCCGGAGGCGCTGATTCGTCGGCATATTCTCTTCTGGGATTTCCTCCGCCGCGCGCTTGCCTCGGTTATCTTCGCCGGCCATGAAGAATGATTGGATCTATGAAAGCGCTATAGGGTTTCGGCAGGCGGAGAGTAGCAAAGGAATAGTTGCGGATGGAGATGTGTTTGAGGCGAAAGGAGGTACTAAGAAGAGAAGGATAATTCGGCAGAGCAGTCAAATGGGGAATATTTCAAGGAGTATTACCCTAGCATTTGGATTGATACTTAACAACCGATTTGCTCGGTCGTCAGCTCTAATGGCCGATGCCGGGAGGGTATCATCGCTAGCGCAAAAGTAGACCCGAAGGGGTGAAAGTCGGTACAATGCGTATCGATTATACAGACAGAGCGATATGTATGGTATGAAGCACAAAAACAAAAGGGAAATCACTCAAGACGAAGGAATTTTTGCTAAATGTCGCCTATTACAAGTCATGGGCTGGAAAACACTTTGCTTACTATGTCATCGGCCAGGGTGTTGAAGGCCACGGAATTGGCGACGCTAAGAAAATCCTCAACCAAGCGCTCATGATCCTCTGGGTGCGCCATGTCTGGAAAACCATGAGGAAGAAGCCAAAGATTGTAGCCAGAATGGGCTTGTGCAGCAGCCAATGCCGTGGCAGCACCATGGCGAACGCCATGAAGAGCAACCTCCCTGGCACAGTTCGGGATGTCATGCAAACAAACCATCAGAATGGCGCCCCTGGCATTGATGAATCCCGCCACGTGGTCTGTAGCTGATCGGAGGCTCTCCAGTTGAGCAGACAGATCTAAAATGGTTCAAAAAGAAAATGATCAGAGTCCTGAAGATGAAACAAAGAAGCAAAGGTTATGATGTCTCACCTATGATTCTGGCCTTGGCTTTAGCCAATTTATCCTCCACGGAATCAACCGCAGGAGGCGATCGGCATTGAGCCATGGCTAGGGATGATTCGGCAAGAGAGAGACATTCAGCAAGGCCCTAGCCATGACGGTCAATGGCGGCAAGAAGGTCGTCATTGTCGATCCACCTCCTCTGATAGCAGGGGAGCGGGCGATGAGTTGGTGCTGTAGGGGACCCCAAAGGCTGAACAGAGTCGGCCCTCTGCTCTAGAGTGGTAGGAGCATCCTGGGTTGTACCTTCTTGGTGGTGAAGACGCTGGCGCGATGATGCAGATCTAGTGAAGACCTCCTCAGCGGACCCCTTGTTGTTATCCATAGTATCAAATCTACGGGAAAGGCAGGGGCTATACTAAGGACACAGAACGTTTAAGACAAAGCGAGTTGTTCTCCAGTCCACAGTCGTGGCCCATATATATAGCTCGGAAAGGCAAAATCAGTTTCACCGGAGATATGAAATTGAAATCAGAAACGGAAATGGATCGGCACTCTAGGAATTCAGGAGATGAATAATGGAAGGGTAAGAAATTCGAACTTATCGTTTCCCCAAATTACGAAGCATCGTGGGACGGATACAAAGAATATACATTGACTAGAGATCTACCCACCAAGGCTTCTTTGGATTGAAGGGACTCCGGATCCCCATAAGACCGAGGGTCATTGTGAACCAAGTCACATCGGCCTATTGATAAGATTGTGCAAGAGAAAGGGAAGAGACGCCTACCTAGCTGATACCTAGCTAATTCCTCGGTGACTGGGAGACCGCTGGAAAGAAGCTTGTGGCTTTCCCGATAGGCATTTGATGGAACAAACAAGGGGAAGGTGTCCACATATTCTAGCCTTCACAAAACACTAAAACAGCTTTGTGAGCATGGAGAGAAGACTCAGGTGATATCACAAGAATTCTTCTAACCATGATGGCTGGTCTTCTTGCTCAACAAAGCGCTAGAATAAGTGACACAATCACCCCATGCACAAGAATTCTTCTAACCGCTCGAGATTATCATAACAAAAGGATAGACCATGGAGGGTCCAGCGGAGTCGCGAGCACTCGAAAAGACGGATGGAAGGAAAACATGGCTGAAGTGCTAAGTTGCTCTTGCCAGGGTCGGATAAGCGTTTTATAGCTAGTCCAGGAAGATGAATCCAAACGCCCGTGAAGCAATGATGCTCTTGTAAAAAGTTTTGAGGCATAGGCTCGAGAATGGACGCAAGCGGCGACAAACAGTGGACCCTAGATCGAGGTTCTCTACCCATGACTGTGGATCAATCGAGGATGCAGATAGGATAATTTTGGAATAAAATTACTTTTATCCCAAAATTGGGGGGCATGTGTTTACACCAAAATTTGGAAAATCATAGGGACCCAGAAGCTTACAGGATCGTATCATCAAGGGATTAGTTGCGGGCGGATCAGAAACAACTGATTCAGATGCAAAATCTAGGAATCGGATTTCTTCGGACAGCGCCAGCAGATAATAACAGAGGCTACGCTCGACGCCAGGACGAAAACGTATTGGACTCTACAAAAAGGAAAAGATTAGAGTCCAAGTTATCTTAAATTAGGAATGTTTTCATTTTTATGCCAAAGTCTATAACAAATTGTGCTCGAGTAGGATTCATGTTTAGGCCTCGGGTATAAATAACAAACCCTGGCTATTGTAAGGGACAATAATAAATCAAATACAAGTCAATTACTTTTTTTTACTCTGCCCGATTGAGATTGATCTGGATCGGCTTTATATCTTGTTTAACTCATCGTTTGCTAATCTAAAACTGATCTAATCCACATCTTAAGCGATGAGTTGTGTTTTATCGGCTGTTTTGCGTCAATCTTAATCGTGCATAGTGTGCGGTTAAGGCATGTTTGATCTTGAGTAGATCTATCGGTTAGTGAGAACCGTTTCATGGCCCGTCATCACAGCCTGTGGGATTCTGCCTCTCACCCCACTGTTGGCACCATGGAGTGGGGATCGTTGGTTGGTAGACCCGTTCCTGAGAAGACATGACCTTAACTGTGCGCTATGCCTGAATCGGCTATTTAGCCGATATCGAATGCTTTTACGAACAGTTCACATCACGAGATCGTTGAAGTAGAGATAAGTTGAAAGATATGTTAGCCCCATGATCTTGTTATTGTATTACGGCCTGCATGATTCTGCCTCATGCCCCACTGATATTAGTAATGAGTTAGGGTTGTCGAGTCTATTATTGTTTCTACGGTCTGCATGATTCTGCCTCATGCCTCGCTGGTCATGGCGATAGATAAGATCTAACATGTTTATTAGATTTATCTTTATTACATGGTTAAGTGATGTTGAATTGTTTCTTTATATAAAAAGGAGTTCGGTTATTCATAATCATTGGCTCAGTATAGATCGATCACCATTGATATCTTATTGCCATTAATTAATATTTGTTTAAATGATGTTTATCCTGAATGATAACCGATTCTCTTCACATGACCCCATGAGCTCTAACTGACTTATTCTCATGAATATACTTGGATTGGCTATTTAGCCGATTTCCTTCCATATCGGCTCTCACAGCCGTACATTCGGGACTGTCTGGCAACACCGGCAAGTTCTGCCCTTAATTACTGATGAACTTTCTCTCCTTATCAATTGCAGGGTCAGATTGACTAGCACGCCTCAGGAGGATCACGTAGGATCGACCACCCCTGCGCTGAAGCTAGGTGGATCTGCTCCATCGAGCGGACCCTTCTGACTTGATGTGTGTGTCCTCGGCATGGGACAAAATTCTATGTCGATAGCTGTCGAACCACCAAGTGTTGGTCGACACAATGGGGACGTAGCGTGTTGGCAAGCATGTGAACCTCGGGAGAAAATTGGTTGTATCTTGCCCTTTGGTATTCTCCTGGTGATTGATTTAGTATTCATCTTGTGATTGGTTTACTCCTCTATACGACAGTATAATCACCCTACTCACTCATTTATATTCTCGCAAACTAGTTGTAGCAAGCTCTTTAGTATAGCTAGAATTGTGAGCTTGCTTTGTAGTTTAAGTTCATCTAGTGGAGTTCTTTAGTGTAGCAAGTGTGAGAGATCTTAGTGAGTAGTGACATAGAAAATTATGTGTCTAGTGATTATAGCAACTAGAATTTTTGGATAGGTGGCTTGCAACCCTTGTAGAGCTAGAGCAAGTTTGTATTTCGCTATTTGTTATACTAATCAAATTGCTCTAGTTGCTTTGTAGATTTTTAAATAGGCTATTCACCCCCCTCTAGCCATATTAGGACCTTTCAACCATCATCCGGCGTATCCTTCGGGGCCGTGACCAGAGATAGCGTGCGCGCGATCTTTGGAGGGAGGTGACGTGATGCGGTGCAGTGGGCGCGTGAATCTAGGCGGACATTTTGCCTTCTTGTCCTACTCCGCCCGATAAATAGCGGCCTCCCCCTTTGCGTTCCTGCACACCAAAACTATAACCTTACCTTCTCTGTTTCTTCGTCGCCACCGTTCGGGTCTGCCGTGCTTGCTAATCCACCACTGAAGCCCTAGATCCGTAGCTTCCGCTCCTCCGCCGCCGCCATTGCTTCTCCGTAGCCACCTCCATCCTCCATGGATTCGTGGTACCACTCTGATGTTACCTATGCGCGCATGGAGGGCCTTGTCAAGCGTGATCTTCTCCATGGGAGGACCGATGTGGTGGAGTGGCTTGTGCTCGGCCATGAGGATGCGCCAGCACTGCTCGACGGCTACGTCGTCTCCTTTATGCCCTTCCACGAGTGTGGACTTGTGGTTCCTCCTCAGCCATTCTTCTAGGGTCTGCTACACCACTATCAGATTGAGCTGCAGCACCTGAACCCCAATGGGATCTAGCACATCATGGCCTTCATCGCGATGTGCGAGGGGTACCTAGGGATAGAGCCCCACTTTGAGCTCTGGAGATATTTCTTCTCTATCTCCTTGATCAAGAAGAAGGAGAGAGGCTGGAAGACCCCGATGCTAATGGGATGCACGGGCATCCACCTCCGGGGGTAGCGAGCGACTGAGTACATGCCCTACTAGCTCCAGATCCAACAAGGGGTGGCACTCGCATTGGTTCTACCTGAAGAATGACCCTACCACTCCCATGCTGATCTTCTTTGGGCGCCTGGTTGAAGAGGTACCACCATCATGGCTGTGGGGGCCACCCATCAAGGAGAAGAAGAGGATGTGCGACCTCCTCGAGGCCATCACGTTCCTGAAGACCCACAGCCTTGGCGAGGCCGACATCATTAGGGGGTATCACGTGAGGAGGGTGGCGCCTCTGATGGCGCGCGTCCTCCCGCTGTACGGGATGACGCTCGACACGTAGCTCGTCGGGATGACACTCATCCAGGGGCTGCTACGTGACAGCGAGGTCACGCAGCGCATCAAGGAGGCCATGGGGGAGGCCGACGCCGTGTTCCCAATCCCGAGGCATCCCGTGATGCAGCTAAATGCGGGCTTCATCGAGCTGCCTACGGGGTTAGTTTTTTGGGACTCTATCGCGCCGCTACCATAGCACGTGGCCATGATGGCGACGAACTATGTCGCGGATGAGCAGCGGAAGTGTCATGCCCAATTTTGCATAACAAAACCAAGTGCTCATATATGTGTGCCCAAGATGTCCAAACACACATATAATCTCAAATTGCAATAATATCAAAGTAAAGTACTTTATTACATCGCATAATCTCATCACATAATTGTCACAAGTCTTGCTCGTCGGCAATATTATTACATAGAGTAGATAATTAAGCCCAATATGCCACAGGGACTTCAACTAGGGGACATCTTCCTAGTAGTCCTAGACATCCTCTGAAAACTCTTCATATGTATTATCTATTACCCATTTAGGATTTTCATTGAATGCAAAACAAGTGTAAGCTCACCATGCTTAGCAAGTATATTAAAGGGATCTATGAGGCTCAAAGGCTAGACACGGTTTGACTACGGTTAGCAATTTTAGCTGGTCAAATTATAGCATCCTGAATCACTACTTTAGTGAATAAACCCAACCCAAGTGGTAATAGTGAATAATCAAGATTATATTAATTTCCCAACCATCCATAGTAACCATTAATCATGAAGAATCCAGATCGCTCATATCCGTGAGCATGGCTATTATAATAGATTAAATATTTCTGTAGAAATTGTACAACTTTACCCACCGAGCCATGATTCCCAATGCCGAGGTTTGCAAAGCCCACATTACCTCTACCTAGGAAGTGTGGCAGGGTTTCACTACGTAACCCTTCGTTAGTCGCACTAACAAGTCATAGCTGCTAAGGTTTCAGCTGTCTAGCCATATGTGGCCCTTCTCTAGCTGTGGCACTCGTGGTTGCAGCATGGTACACACCCTAGCAGGAAAAGAAACATACTAACTAGTGCCCCCCTCTTGCCCTTATGGAAAGCTACAAATGAGCTAGTACAATCTAGTTAACAGGTTAAAGTCAGAGCCATATGACACTCGGGGTTGTACGAAACCTCTTGGGTGGCCGCTTTAGGATTAAGTTCTTATGGAGAGGCACTAGAGCACTTAACCCCATACTCTAGCCCCCTAATTGTTGCAAAAAAGCTCCATTTTAACATATTGCATAATACATTCAGTCATGTTTAACAATTATTTTAGGTTGAGCACTGCAACATCTATCCAAAATGCATCCCAAACTATAGGTACCAAGGATATATGGTACAAGTAGTAATCTAGGTAAAGTCCTTAAAGGTAATTCAAATTTAAACACATGCATGTATATGAATTGTAGAGTTCATAGGTACAAGGGGCCTTTGCTACACTTGCCTTCCTCAAAGTCTCCTTCCTAGTACTGCTGGTCTCCCAACTAGTCCTCAGTAACCTCAAACAGATCACCCTCTAAACGTGTTCTAATTCACCAATCAAGCATCCAATCTAATCATCACATGCATACAAATAGACTTCCATTAGAATAGTACACCAAACAGTAGAAACACAGATTGAAAAACTTATAGAACTAATCTACGTACTGCTATGAACACATGAGCGAAAGAATCACTCTAATCGAACTTAAAACGCAAAGTTATGCATGAAATAAGTTTCAATGGCATTTCTATAAATAAACTGAACTCAAATTTGAATTTAAACTAATAAAATCTGAATTTAAATAAATTATGGACGGCGTGCACTATTTTCTAAAACTACAGGGGCTAAAGTGAATAAAAACAGGGTTAAAAAGAATAAGTTTTGAATAGAAATAGAGTGTGCGTTGATTTCTAGAAAAGTGGAAGGGTTTTTCTAAAAAACAGGCGTGACTGGTCGGCTGTTGACCGAGTCGCTGCTGACCGGGCGCCATGTGGCTATGTGGATTGGTGCGGTGCACCACGTGCACGTGGACTGGTGTGGGTGAGGGTGTGGACCGAGCCCACGACTCTTGCGATGGATCGGTTACGTAACTCGAAGGGGTATCTAATCTCGGCCATCTATTAAAAAACGGACGGTTCTGGTGCATCCGGGAAGCACGGGCCACCAGGGAATAAGCTGTCGTGGCCAACGCCATGGCCGACGGCAAGCCGAGCTCAGCAGCAGACACCGTAACGATGATACCAGCCACGTCAATCCAAAACGAGGGCACCAAAATGTTGCGCACGGTCACGTGAACTCAATACAACACAAAGCAAGGCAGAAATCCTCGTTAGGATGATGGCTCCACGGTGGTGCCAAGGCAGGCGGGCACTAGAACTTGCTAATACGGCACTCCAGAGCACTAAGCTCTGAATAGGAAGGGCGGGGAGCATGGGGAGTATACCACGAACTCGATGATGGGGTTCTCGATGTTCGGGAGGGCTCCAATGCGACCGGTGGCGTGCGGCGGCGAGCTAAGGAAAACAAGGCCACTAGTGAGCATAATCTCAAGCAATCCAAGGCCAAAACAAGGAGTGGAGGTCACCTACGGTTCTAGTGGAGTATGGCAGAGCTCCTGGGCATGACTACGAGGACCGACGAGCACCAGAGCAGGCGAATTGGAGCGATAGGGTGTGAGCTCGAGCAGTGAATGGGAAAGGAAGGGAGGAAGGGCTCGGCTTGGGGTTTTATCGGCAAGGAAGCATGGTAGAAAAGGGAAGCGGCATGGCGAGGCTACATGATCATTAGGATTTCGAATCCCTTCCTTGGCTGGCTCGGGGCGTGGCGGCGGGAGAGCTGTCGTGGATGGCAAGCGCCATCACCGGATGACAAAGAAGGAAAGGGAAAGGCGGGCGACTAATGAGCGGGTCCCATGACACGGTGAGAGAAGAGGGGGAAGCGGCGGTGCGCGGGTGCTAGGTGTGGAGCAGGCCGCCGCTGAGCCGAGCGTGCGCCGAGCCACGTAGTTGGGTCACGCGCGTGCAGAAGGAAAGGAGGGAAGGGCGGCGCGCGGGAGCTGGGCCGCCAATGGCCCAAGGCCAGATCTAGGCATGGGAAGAGGAAGGAGGAAGGGGCTGGGCCTGCTTGGGGTTGGGTTGGAAAGGGAGAAGGAGAGAGTTTTTCAAAGAAAAATCCTTTTCCATTTCTAGTTTTCAAATCCAAGCCAAAATTCAAATGAGTTTGAATTTTTAACTCCAAACAACTTAGCCCTACACTCAACCAAAATCATGTACTTTAGCATGAATGCAATCAATCATGTTTCTAAGCCTTATAGTTAATTTTAATTAGCCAAAAATTATTATTTTACCTTGGTTATAATGCAAATAAAATTAAGTAAATGCTCAAATTTAAATACTAGATTATAAATGAATTTTTAGGGTGTTACAGGAAGAAGAAGGACGACGAGGAGAAGAAACGGTGGTCGAAGCAGTGAGCGAAGCTGTAGTGAGGGAAGCGGCATCAAGGCTCGTCGAAAGAAGAGGAGTAAGAAGAAGAGGAGGAGGAGCAAGATGACGGCTCCATGTTGCCCATCCCGTGGGATGATCTGGCCGCCGGGGACAAGGACCCACCATCGCCACAAGCGGGGCCCTTCCTATGGCATGTCATGAGGCAAGAGGGGAAGGATGTGGTCCTAGAGCCAGCGGAAACAAACTGCCCCGCCGTGTCCGGACCTTCTACGGTGGCCTCAAAGCCGACGGATATAGGTCGCCCTGCTCTGTCTGAGCCCTCGGCAGCGCCTCTAGAGTCGGTGGGAGGCAGCCGTTTTGATTTGTTCGAGCCCTCCGAGCTGAGGGAGGGCTTGAAGTAGCAACGTGCCGACGAGGAGCAGCCAGGGTTAGGCAAGCTAGCCCCAAAACGTCCTCATATGATGGCGTCAAGGTGAGTCAAGAGTTTTTGTAATCCTTTTGTCCTAACGAATTTTTGCCTCAAACTGACCGTCATGTCCCTTGCAGCATCAGGGGACGTGGGACTCTCTTGCGGCCTGCTCTAAAAAAGATCCTCCTCTAGCAAACACGCCAGGAGTCATCTGTCACTGTGTCGGTGGAGGGCATGAGTGGTGTCGGGGCATGTCCAGGGCGCTCATGGCAGAGGAGGGCGCGACCAGGGCGCTCATGGCAAGCGCGGCATGGCCAATCATGTCCTCGATGTCATAGGCACAGGAGGCATGGCCGGAGCCACCGTCTGTGTAGGTGGCCATGTCTACGGCGAGACGGGCGGAAGGGGGTGCACCCGAGGCATCCTTCGTGGATGTGGCGATAGGGCAGGCCTCCATGTCCGCATCACCCACCCCCCTCTTTCAGTAGAGGAGCCGCTCTGGAGGAGCTGCCGTCGCCAGAGAGGTCGACACCGCTTGAGGTCAGCGCGGGGATGTCCTAGTCTCTGGTCCGGGTGGCTGACCTTGATAAAGCGGTAGAGGAGAGGGAATGTGGGAGCGTCCACATGGAGGTTGGGGACATGGTTCACGCCCTGACCACCATGCTAGGCTCGTTGCGTGACATTATTGCCCCAGTTGGCCAGGTATGATATGACCGTGCTTCTGACCCTGATGTTCTCTTTCCACCCCCCCCCCCTCTAAGTCTTGTCTTCTTCGCAGGTCCTTATGGCCCGTAGCCAACAGAAGTCTCATCTCCTTGTTGAGGAGACACGGCGAAGTGAGAGGCTGGCCGCATAGCTTGCTGCCGCTTGTCAGGAGGTGGCTGAGCTTGCCCCTACCACCTGGGAGGTGGCCGACCTCCAAGTCAGGGAGAAGGACACTCGCAGCGACGCCCATGAGGCCAAGGAGAAGCTTGAGGCCCTGATCGAGAGGGCGCGCATGGACGCCGTGGAGGCCAAATGGCTATGGAAGGAGCAGGATGATTTGCTCTAGGCCATAGAGGAGCTTTGCATGGGGACTAAGCTGGCTTACCAGGAGCATGTCGACGCTCAACAGTGGGTTGGCCACCTCGAGAAGGAGCTCTAGAGGGAGAAGGAACAGAAGGTTGTAGCTGAGGGCATGTCTGTTGGGCTCTCAACAGAGGTCAGGCAGTGCTAAGAGGAGGTCCAGTGCCTGGAGGCCAAGGTGACCCGGTTTCCCATGTTGTCTTTCTCCCTGGAATCTATGGTAGGCCTTTTGACATGGTCGGTATGTGACTTGGGCAGGCCTCGACGACAAGCTCGGGTCGGAGGTGGTGAAGAGCCGCGGCTTAGAGAAGGATCTCAGTGAGGTGAAGGGCACCCTCCAGAAGGAAAGCGATGAACATGACAACCTACGCATCGCCATCTAGCTGGTCTGTGATGAGCTCGAGCTAGCCCTAGAGCAGGAGACAAGCTCCCTCGTGGTTCACGCCACTTGAATTATGGACCGAGCAGCATACCCCTTGGGACCTCAAAAATGCACTCCTTGGGGTTGAGCTTAATGTCGTTTGCTCGGAGTTTCGCAAAGGTCTGCTCTAGGTTGGCTATGACCTAGTCAGTCCATTTGGATTTGACCACGATGTCATCCACTAAGGCCTCAACGGTCCGCCCGATGAGATCCCCGAAACACTTGAGCATGCAGCGTTGGTACGTAGCCCCGTGTTTTTTTAGGTCAGACTCTTTCATCATGATTTGATGATACCCAGAGTATGCATCAAGGAAGCAAAGGGTTTCACATCCTGAGGTCGAGTCGACTACTTGGTCTATGCGTGGCAAAGGAAATGGATCCTTTGGACATGCTTTGTTGAGACCCATGTAGTCAACACACATTCTCTATTTCCCACTCTTTTTTGTACAAGAACAATATTGGCTAACCACTCAGGGTGGTATACTTCCTTGATGAACCCGGCCGCCAAAAGCTTCGTAATCTCCTCACCGATGGCCCTACGTTTCTCCTCGTCGAAGCGACACAGGCGCTGCTTCACCGGCTTGGAGCTTGGCTTGATCTTCAAGGCATGCTTGGTGACTTCTCTCAAAATGCATGGCATGTCCGAGGGTCTCCACGCAAAGATGTCTCTGTTGGCGTGGAGGAAGTCAGCGAGCGCACTTTCCTATTCAGAGGAAAGCATGGTGCCAATGCGCACCACTTTGCCCTTGGGGTCGCTGGGGTCTATGAGGACCTCCTTGGCGCCCTCTACAAGCTTGAAAGACCCGGCCGACCGCTTGGGGTTGGGTGCTTCTTTGACAACCACCTCCCTGATGGTTGCAAGCTCTTTGGAGGCGACAATTACTGTGGCGTGTTCGCAGCACTCGACCCCACGCTCGTAGGCGCACTAGAAGTAGGTGCCGATGGTGATGACCCCGCGTGGACCTATCATCTTCAACTTCATATAGGTGTAGTTAGGGATGGCCATGAACTTCACGTAGCATGGACGTCCTAGGATGGCGTGGTAGGTTCCGTGGAACCCAACCACCTCGAAGGTAAGGGTCTCCATCCTGTAATTGGTTGGATCCTTGAAAGTGACGGGCAGATCGATCTACCCAAGTGGTACGGCCTACTTTCCTAGCACGATGGGGTGGAAAGGCGCCCTGGTCGGCCAGATGCGTGCTCGGTCGATGCCCATGGCATCGGGCGTTTCAGTGTACATGATGTTGAGGTCGCTGCCTCCATCCATTAGCACCTTGGTGAGCCACTTTGTGCCGATGATCGGGTCGATCACGAGAGGATATCTTCCCAGCTATGGGATGTTTTTTGAGTGGTCAGTCCAATCAAAGGTTTTGGCGGACTCCGACCATCGGAGGAAAGTAGGCACGGCCAGCTCGGCCGTATAGACCTCGCGGCGCGCAAGCTTCTGGCGGCGCTTGGAGTCATAGGCCACCGACCCTCCGAAGATCATGAGGCAGCCATCCAGCACTAGAAAGCCACCGTCCTTCCCCTTGGCGTTGTCCACAGTCGGCTGGTGATGAATCCGAGCTCTGAGGAGTAACCGGCGTAGCTGGCGATGAAGCACGAGCGGCAAACAGTCTGGTCAACTGGTCGGCGACGAAGTGAGCATTGAGTAGAAGCAACCGGCGAACAGTCCGATCAACTGGTCGGTGATGGAGTCCATGAACCAAGCGGCCGACTAGTTGATCGGTGGAGAAGTCCGAGCACCAGGTGGTCCGATCACCTGGACGATGATCTTGGAGTACAAACATGTAGAACAGGTAGTACATGACGCACAAACAAATAAACTCCGGAGAAAAATCAGCAATGGTGATGAAACGGCGTATGCAGTTCGGCGATCAGTTGGCGTGAAAATATATTTATGTTTAATATAAACCGCTCGAACAGTTAGTGTGTAGTTGAGTCTCCAGCCCTAGCTAGCCCATAGTCCATAACATCGAGCACAGAGCCCGTGCACGTGTAGGAGGAACAAACGTCACCAAGGAGCCGCTGCCGACCACCCATAACGCAGAGGGTAGATGCTCGTGCACGTGTAGGGAGGAGCCAGAGACAGGGCCGTCTCTGGAGACGTTCGAGCATCAACAGGACTATTTAGGGGTTCGCCTAAGACTTAGTTGCATGTCATCTTTAAGATGGTATACATGAAAGAAAAACGTTTAGAGAGCAAACATAGAGAAAACAGCTCGGAGAAACATTTTGGTGATATACGAAGATTGGAGAATATTTAAAAAAATATTAAAGCATCACTTAGCTTTAGATAGAACGTCTAGTCGGCGTTGACAAAGTTGCCCAGCGCTCGAGCTTTCCGAACTGTCATCATGGTGGCAGTCGCGGTTGTCATGGCGTCGTTCTTTGCGGCGATCATCATTGCGACGCGGCAGGTGGTCGGAGTAAGTAGTCCGGGCGATGTCGTCCTTATATTAGTGATCGGCCTTAGGAGATTCGGGGATATCATTGACTGGTCGAAGAAACGATGCTGTATGGCGGAGTAGATGGGGCATGGCCAAAGCGTGCTTGATGCGTGCGTTGTCTTTCTTGTTCTGTTTCACCAACTACCGGTGATTCGTCATTACTGACGACATTGATCAAGTCTCCTCGCCTTGGTGGGAAGGATGGGAATCGTGGGAGCCCTGGGGAGTGGTCTAAGATATCCAGATCGTATTCAACTTCTTCATTGTCACGATGCTGGAGCTCAGTGTGGACGGAGCCATTAGATGCGATGCCGGACGGGGAGCTTGAGCCGCCCTCTTGGACTGTGTGGACCGATCCTTCTTGATACTCCTCATTCCGAACCATGTTGATGAAGTTGCGTGGCTTTGGCCGAGGTCGATGTATAAAACACAGATCCGCATGGCGTTGTATATTGTACGTGTAGTTGGAACCAGTGTTTCGCAGGCCATAGGCTGAGCCTAGTAATTCTCCATCAAGGCTTCGCACTCGGAGAGCCAGAGACCCATTATGGGGGCTGGTCGGTGACAAACGGAGCACCCTTCAGGAGTAGACGTGACCACGAGATCCGTACCAAGTCGTGCAGGACGACTGGCCCGAGCTGGTCGGGTAGATCTGTTGTGGGTAGTGGTTACCTGCTTGGTAGGTTGATTTTGAATCAAATCTACCAGAGCTAGGGTTTCAGCAAGCTTGGTGCCGACCCGATCGATGGAGTCGAGTAGGTCGGTGTTGTCGATCTGCCTCCCTTTGTAGCGAGGAAGTGGACAACGGGTTGTCGGCGTGGCTGAAGACGATGCTGGTGTGGCTGGAGCCAGATCCAACGTGGTCAGAGCCGTAGCTGATGCTAGTGAAGCAGTGGTCGACGTAGATTGGATCCGCGCCTCCTCCGTGGTCATGGCGATGAAGTTGTTGGAGCCAGTGGTCCAGGTGATCTGGCCGATGGTGAACATGAGGCCGTTCGGCGTAGCCATGGAACCAGGGATGATGACCATCTTGTTCGTCTAGAGAGCAGTACGCACACCCCCTACCTGGCGCGCCACTATTGACGAAATATGGTCGGTAGTCTACCTAGGGGTATGCCCAAGGTAGTAGATTATTGACAGATAGATGTGCAAGCTATAAACAAGATGGTGACGCAAGACAGACCTGAGGTTTTATCTAGATTCAGCCACCGTGAAGGCGTAATACCTATATCCTGCGTCTGATTGTATTGCTGTATATCAATGAGAGATCCTCATGGATCCCCCTGCTAGGGGACCCCTACCTCTCCTTATATACTCTAGAGGAGGTAGGGTTACAAATAAAGTAGCCAATTTGGTACTATACAATGTCTTACGGTGCACGCCGAGCAGCGCCGTGCACGCCTTAACCTTGTGGGCCGGACCACCCCTGGGGGCGCAGCCCATGTCTTGTCTTGTAGATACCGAGGGCCATACCCCCATAGGGTCCCCCTATGCTCCCCCTTGTTGGAGCCTCTAGATAAGAACCGCTTCATGAGGACGCAGTCCTTGTATAGGTGCTTAACGGGGAAAGCATGGTTCAGACATGGTCCTTTGAGCAGCTTCTTGAAGTGGTCCAGGGTACCCTCGGTGGGCTTCTAACCCCCTTGCGGTCAGCGGCAGCCACGAGCATGCCCTCACGTCACTGCTTGTTCTTCTTCTTGCTAGGATGGTTGGAGGCACCTTCGTCGGCGTCCTCGTCCTACTTTGCCTTGCCTTTGAGGTGGTCAAAAATCGCCCGGATCGCCTCCTTGCCCGAGGCGTGGTTGGTGGCGATGTCGAGGAGCTCCTTGGTGGTTTACGGACCCTTACATCCCAGCTTGTGAACTAAGGACTCGCAGGTGGTCCTAGACAGAAAGGCTCCTATGACGTCGGCGTCGGCGACGTTGGGCAACTTGTTGCACTACCGGGAGAAGCGCCGGATGTACCCACGAAGGGTTTCTCTGAACTTCTATCGACAGTTTTTGAGATCCCATGGGTTTCTAGGACGCATGTATGTGCCCTGAAAGTTTCCCATGAATATCTCTTTCAGGTCCGCCCAACTTTGGATTATGTTGGGCGGAAGGTGTTCCAACCACGTTCGCGTCGAATCAGCCAGGAACAATGGAAGGTTGCGGATAATGAAATTGTCATTATCCGCTCCACCGGCTTGGCAAGCAAGTCGATAATCCTCGAGCTATAGTCCAGGGTTCATTTCCCCAGAGTATTTCAGGATGTTGGTCGGTGGTCGGTACTGCGGTGGGAAGGCGGTGTTGAGGATGTGTCGGCCAAAAGCCTAAGGTCCTGGTAAGTCGGGGCACGGGCTTCGGTCCTCACCATTGTTGTAGCGTTCGCCACAATGAGGGTGGTAGCCGTGGCTAGCCTCCTCCCTCGCATCGCTGTGGGTACGCCAACAGGCGTTAAGGGTGTTGCGCGCGTCACGGTGGAGGCCGAGACGTTCATGCACTGGGACTGCGGCCCATGGCCTACCGCCTTGCTACGCCTGGTGGACTAACACATCCCTATCGAGTCACTCTGAGGGCATGTGCTGGCTGGCGTCAAGCTCTCATCGTCGGGACAGCGAGCTCTAGGCCTACTGCATCGCGTGCACGCTCGAGTAGCGTGCGAATCTCATGATGGGCCCGATGATCCTCAGGCATCGTGGGCCCTGGAAGCCCTCGGAGCAAGGCCGTCGCAGCAGCGATGTTCTGGCTTACGCGGGTGAAGTGTGGGAGGGCTTTGTTGTCCTCGATGATCCTCTGGTTCATGTCGTGGGCCACGGCACGTGCACGCCCACCATCTTCGTGGCGCTCAAGCTCCGCGCGTTCCTGTTCGAGCTGGAGTCATGCTTCCTCGAGCTCTTGATGCTAGGCCTTCAACTGCTCTACCCGCTGGCGAGGTAGGGCCCCTGCATCCCCCTCGACCTTGTCTCGAGATCGTTTGTTGGGGTAGCCTCTCCCTCGTAAATGCTTTCAACGTATCCCTTGGGGGTACCTGCCTTGAAACATTCACACGAGGGGTGATGGCTCTCCCTGCTAGAGTTAGAGTCGGAGGGCGACTCCTATTCTCCTGCGAGGAGGTCATGAAAAGATTCCACGACATATTTGGTCATCCCCATGAACTCGTCGTTCGTAGGGGGTGGGGGGCGCGTTGCGCCACATGGTGGCCAACGGTCTCGATGGCGTTGCGTAGACCAAAGAGGAGCGCTGTCGAGGCGCTCCGGATAAGGTATTCAGGGGAGAGCGGCTCTCCTCTGGCAAGCTGTGTCATGATGTTGGCGAATGAGAAGGTTAGGCGACCTAGGTCCTATCGGGACCTCTAGGGTCCCAGGAAGGCGCCGAGCTGGCGCTCTAACCTCTCGTAATCGAAGTTGAGGAGCGAGTTGCTCCCTAGGGTGCAGGCCTCCGATGCATACAACTGTAGCTCCTCAAGCGCCTCGGTGATCGTGTCGAGGCCGATGGAGTGGAGAGGTTGGACAGCGGTGGGAACTTGCGCCAACTCTCTCTCCATCAAAATGATAAAGTCCAGGTTCTGGAAGCGCACGTGTGTGCCCGGGACCCAGCCGACACCATGACTAGCCATCTAAGACCTGATGTGGATGTTGAGACGCGCTAAAAGCCCCTACCTGGTGCTCCAACTATCGGTGTTTTCAGACCACCGACGAGTAAATTTGTATTTGCGTGGCTAGCTTGGATGGTGTGCTCGGAGCACACAAGGGTTTATACTGGTTCGGGCGGAATGTCCCTATGTCTAGTTTGCTGCTGCTCGTGTTACCGACACTTAGTTTGCAGTAGGGGTTACAAATAGGCGAGAGAGGGAAATGATCCCAAGTCTTTGGTGAAAGGAGTGAACGGGTGCTGAGAGCTTGATCGCTGCTCAGCTGTGTGCTAGTGTCATGCTCTTGTATTTTTATCTCATGGTTCGGTCTCGTGCGGATCTGTATCCCCTTCATGGGGCGCCCTGCTTCCCCTTTTATAGGTGAAGGGAAAGCACGGGTTACAGCGGGGAAAAAGGAGAAGAACGAGAGAAGAAGACTTCTAGGATCGTCGGGTCCTTCTTCTCCTTCATGCAGGTCCCACCGATCTTGTAGATATCAACAGGGACGGCTCCACGTCGTGGCCCTATTTATCACTAGCGCTATGCGCATGCGTCATCTGCCGGTCATGGCGTTCCATTCCGTTCCAGCGGACGTCGTGGTGAACTGACGCGCCTGTCAGCGTTCGTATGAGGGTTAGGCAGAACAGCACCGGCACGTCCGACGCTGTTCTTGATGTGAATCCTCAGGTACGGCCTGTTATGGCCACGGGTTACATCGAGGCGTGCCAGTCTCTTCTCTAGTGTCAGAGTTTTGACCCAGGCCCATACGCTTGGACCTGGAGTGATTGACGGCGGTATGGGTCCCCGTCGGACGAGACGGGACCCATGTCCTTGGGGTCGGGCGAGACGGAGCACGAACCCAAAGGGTCGAGCGAGATGGAGCCCGCAGCCTCGAGGTCGGGCGAGACGGAGCCAGTGGCCTTGGGCGAGACCCCCGTGGCCTCGAGGTCAGACGAGACGGAGCCCGCGGCCTTGGGGTCGGGAGGCGGAGCCCGCGACCTTGGGGTCGGGCGAGACTTTTTAATACGTCTTGCCCGATCCGAGGAAGTCAACGTTGGAGCTAACTTCCTTACTTTAGGTATCTCTAATATCGATACCCGACAATTATTGACGTAGATGTCCTTATTAGCTGCTATTAGCCGGTTAGAGACAACTAATGGATTATTGCTAGTTGGGTTAGTTGTTGTTTTTTTATTAGCTCAGCAATAAGTTGGCCTGTTGGATCAGCTACATTTTTTTTTCGAAAGGAGATCAGCTACAATTTTTATTAGCAACTTATTTAACAGTATTAGTTGATCCAAATATGCTTGAAATATTTACACTAATAGGTCTAAACAGAGTATAACATCCACAAACAAAGGTGAGGCTAGCTATAGCCTGAAAGACTCAGGAACCTGAAAGGTTAGTCCTGTCCTTGATGTTCTTTACCACGGTACTCTACTCTAGGCCAAGCAATTCAACAAGCCGAACCAAAAGTCAACTCGAAGAGAGGGTACCCAATGCGTCATGTGTACTTAGGTGAAGAAGTATCCTTAACGGCTTAACCTGCTAGGATATGCACGTACCACTATTGGGAAAAAACTTCTAAGGGCGCGTTTAGTTGCCAATTTTTTTTTTGTTTGGCTACTGTAGCACTTTCGTTTGTATCTGGTAATTAGTATCTAATTATGGATTAATTAGGTTTGAAAGTTTCGTCTTGCAATTTCTTACGTGCAATTATTTTTATTTTTCGTCTACATTTAGTACTCTATGCATATGCCGTAAAATTCGATGTGACACTTTAGATTGAAAATTTTTGGAATCTCAACAGGGCCTAAGTTCATTTCCAAGTGAATGGAGAATAAAAAAAAGCTGCAAGGGCTAAAAAGGGAGAATGCCCCCCCCCCCCCCCCCCCCCCCTCTCAAATTCCAAACCTAACCTGATCCGAGCGCAAAACAGAGCATGCAAAAAAAAAAAAAAAAAAAAAAAAAAAAAAAAAAAAAACTCGAGGGCCACAAAACAGCAAGGGTACCCGCCCGCCGCGTGCTTCCCGTCAGCCCCCAAACCATATGAAAAACGAACAAATCCCCGCCTCCTCGTCCCCATCTCCGGCCTCCGCTCGCCCATCTCCCCCCATGTGGTTGCCCTGGGTGAAGACGCGCCCTTCATCCGCCTCCCCCTCCTCCGCCACCTCCACCTCCACCGCGCTCATCGCCGCCGCCTCACCGCGCCTGTCCTTCTCATCGCCCTCACTCAAGGACCTCCAGGCGCTGCTCCTGTCCGACGCCGCGACGCCCTCCCCGCCGCCCGCCGCGCCCTGCTCCCCCTCCTCCTCCTCCTCCTCCTCCTCCGTCCGCGTCTTCCACCGCGTCCGCGTCGCCGCCTCGGCCCTCCGCGCGCTCCGCACCCTCCAGGCGCCGCTGTCCGCCGCCGGCGGCGGCGGCGCCGCCTCCGAGGCCGACCGCCGCGTCGTGCTCTACTTCACCTCGCTCCACGTGGTCCGCAGCACGTACGAGGACTGCCGCGCCGTGCGCGCCATCCTGCGCGGGCTCCGCGTCGCCGTCGACGAGCGCGACCTCGCCATGGACCCGCGCTACCTCCAGGAGCTCGCGGCGCTGCTCCCGCGCCTCGCGTCCCCGCGGCGCATCACGCTGCCCCAGGTCTTCGTCGGGGGCCGACACCTCGGCGGCGCCGACGAGGTCCGGCGCCTCCACGAGGCCGGCGACCTCCGCCGCGTCGTGGCCGGCGCCGTCGCCGCCTCCCTCGCCGCCTGCGGCCGGTGCGGCGGCGAGCGGTACGTGCTCTGCGGCAGCTGCAACGGCAGCCACAAGCGGTACAGCGTGAAGGGCGGCGGCGGCTTCCGCACCTGCGCCGGATGTAACGAGAACGGCCTCGTCCGTTGCCCCGACTGCTCGCCGCCGGACGTCTGACGGCCCCAGATCCGAGAGGTCACGACCTGATAACTATTAGATGCTTTCTTCTTCTTAGTTTTCAAACTTGAGATAAGAAAGGAGCGGTGTGTAGTTGTTAATCTTAATTGGTTGCTAGTGTTAATTTGTTGCTAAATATGAATGTGGCCATTTGCGGTTTTTTCTAGCATTTGCTAATCAACGCCTCTAATGGTGGCTGTTGCAGTATGATTTAGAACAGCTGTTTGTTCCTTACATCTTGCCTTTTTCGTTTTTAAGCTACAGTATTCCGTACGCTGGAGGCAGATCTGAGGTGTGTTTGATAAATAACTTTGGGTAAAAGCATGCGACTAGCATAAGTTGAGATTTGAAACAAGCTGGTTGCATAGTATCTTTGTGTGAAATTGACCGTTAGGACGTATGCGTGTGCATTTGTGTGAAATTGAATGGTTGCTTGGTTCTGGTTGGTGACCTGCTGTTGCCTGGTTAAGAGTCCTGCCAAAGTTTTAGAAAGCTGCTGCTCGGTGTTCGCCATACGCCCATACCCCATCGCGCAACGGCGAATAGACGAGGCAAGAAATTCCTCATTTCCTCTGCCTTCTTGCTTCTTTCTTCTCGAACGGCGTTTGAATGCGATACGGAATACAGTGGGGGGCAAAGTTGCCGTTGAAGGTTTGAAGCTCAGCTTGCCAGCTTGGAGCTCCGGAAATGGCGCCTCTTTTTTTTCCAAGCGGCAGCTTTCAGGTTAGTTGGAGCTCCGGAAAGATCCAAACCGGAGATTGGGCCGATGCTTTGTACTGTAGCAGCATAATTCTTCTGCTGTTACCCCTGCTCTACGCTTCCGTGCTCTGACTACTCAAAATGACAGTGACTGTTTTCTTTGTCGGGTCCTTGTTGGACTGTAGTAAACCGTAACCTGCCGAACCGAAATGACAGTTTGGTGTCACATAAATTTACTCGTCCACGTAAACTTAAACTTTAGTTGAAACGTTGTACTAATGACTACGGTACTAGTTCAGTTCATCTAAGGCCCCGTTTAGAAGCAAAAAATTTTTGGTTTTGGGTACTGTAGCCCGTTTGTTTGTATTTGGTAATTAGTGTCTAATTATGGACTAATTAGGTTCAAAAGTTTCGTCTCGCGATTTCTCACCCAACTGTACAATTAGTTTTTTTTCGTCTACATTTAGTACTCCATGCATGTGTCGTAAGATTCGATGTGACGGGTACTGCGCAAAAATGTTTAGAAACTAAACGTGCGAGCTATGATGACGACGATAACGAGAAGGCACAGCAGACTGACTAGTCATGTTGATGTAGCGCTCACGGACGATACTTCGCCACTTGTTGTCGGCAGGCGCTACGTGTGCGCCACGGGAGGAGGCCAAGCGGGGGAGCAAAGCAACGCAACGCGCAACAACACCCGGTCGCGGGTCGCCACTCGGCACTCCGGCACTCCCGTAGCCAACGGCGCTAGCCAGAGGGTCGCTAGCCCGTTGCGGATGGAACCTTGCGTTTTGGCTTCAGTCGCGAGCTTCCGCCGCGAGAGCGCACGAGACACGTGGTGGGGCTCGGCGATCTCTCGCGCAGGCCCGGTCCTGTCGAATCGGTGACATGGCTATAATATATACCGTCTCTACCATTATATCAACTCTTCTATGCATTTATTCATTTCTCTTCTCTCACTGCCAAATGTTTGCTTTCAAGAAACATGAGGCCACTGAAATTTTAGAACAATTAGCAAGTAATTTACCAAAATTATGCCGTGCTAGATTCAACTTTAAAATCAACAAAGTTAGTACATTACCTAGTTGAGAAATTGAGATAACAATTATTCACTAAATAGTGTAAGGTCACACACTGCCCTAGCTGCAGCGTGTGCACAAGTGTCTCAAATCTTGTGTCCCAAAGAATAGAAATTGAAGGAAAAAGCAAATTAAACATGATTAAATATATGAAATTGAGATCAACAAAAGGATTAGGAGCGATTGGGCAAACATACGTACCTGAATGGGAAGTCTGAAACACCTCACGTATGGACTCGTCACTCGCGTCGTCCGGAATCACGTGGCTGCGGCCGGCTGTCAGCGAGGTCAGCTGTCAGCGAGGTGGCGACTCACGATGAGGCCGCATGGAGCGGCGAGGTTGCGGCAACGGCGAGGGCGCAACGATGCGGCTTCACGGACACTGGATGTAGCGGACGGCTTCAGGCTTCCCTTCTCAGGCTTCCGTTCTCACGCACGGAGTTGGGCCCCTTTGGTTCGAGGGCCCAGTGCAGGGGCACAGCTCGAACCCCCCCAGGGCCGGGCCTGCTCTCGCGACGAGGGATCCGCTGCCCCCGCCCCAACTCTCAGTAACCATCCCATCCAACGGCGCACCGCACCACAACGTGCTACGCACTGAGGCCCCGTTTGGCACGGCTGGCACCGGCTCCGGCTTATGTGACACCAACACCGTAGCAACACTGTAGCACGAGCCGGTTTTCTGTCTCCACCTTTTCTGTGTCACTGTAGCGATCGTACTGTAGCAGCGGGGACAAGCCCGGAAAAACCGGCTTCTCCAGCTTTGATGAACAGTGCACGTGCCAGTGAGAGGGGGAGAGGAAGAGAGAGAAAATCGCCTTTGCACTACAGTGTTGCTATAGTGTTGATGTCAGATAAGCCAGAGCCGGTAAAAGCCGTGCCAAACGGGGCCTGAATAGAGGGCCGCGGCTAAGGATGGCAACGGGGATGTACCCGTCGGGTATCGCCGGAACGTTCTCTTCCCCGCTACGGAGAATTCATCTCGTCCCCGTCCCCATTAACTGTCTCGGGTATAGATTCTTGCCCATCCCCGTACCCGTCGGGTATCGGTCGGGTAACATATACCCGACGGGTACTGCATACCAAATAAATAAGGACACTTGGGGTCGTAGCTTTGCAATTGGAGACGTTTCTTCTTCACCCGGGTATAAGTGTCAGAGTCTCGGAGATGCCGAGGAGAAGGAGCGAGGTTGCGAGGAGGACGAGCAAAGGTGGCAGAGAGACCGAACTGAGGAAGCGAGGGGCACGAGCGCTCGTGAGGCAGGCGTGCTTTGTGCTGCTGGCGGAGATGGTGAGAAAAAATTGAACTAGGGTTCCTAGAACACACAAACTATATATATGATTGTTCAGATTTTGACCAAAATACATATGTTGAGCTTTTTTGGGCTTAATACTAGCATGACAGCTCAAATAGTCGGGTTCCCCAACGGGTAACGGGGACGGGTAAACAGGGAATGTTCCCGTACCCGCTATACCCGTCGGGGATGGATTTTTGCCCATTTAGATGCCCACGGGTAAAGATATGATCCCATCCCCGCCCCCTAATAGATCAAATACCCATCGGATATCGGGTATCGGGACCCGTTGCCATCTTTAGCCGCGGCTTCCAAGCCTTTGCCGCGGGCCTCCGGCTCCCGGCTGCATCATAGTAGTCGCGTAAGAGCTGATTGGTTCGGTCACTTCGGTGACCAGGAGAGCTTGTCTCGTTCCTACGGACCGCGCTGAGGACCTGGAGGTGAGACATGCCTTTGATTGCAGCACATTTTTATCTGTTTGACTCAATGAGTAGATACTAGACCAACACAGCAGTTGTTTGGTCCGTTCGCTGGTTCGCATTTGTGCTCCCTGTCTCTCGACCGAGCCAGGTGTGCGCCATTGCGCCCGCGGGAGTCAAGCTCGAAAGAAACAAAAACGAGATTTGTTTCATAGGATGGTAGGGTTGTTTGCATGTCACTGGCTAGGTTCTGGCGCTCGCCTAGCCATCCAATCGTGATCGCGCCTGCACCCACGAGCCAGGGCAGCCGCAAGCAGGTAACCAAACGCCCCATAAGGCCCTGTTTAGAATGGAGGCTTTTCCTAGGAATTTTGGAGAAAGTTGATTCCTATAGTTTGATGACGTCATTTGCTGTTTGAAACGCAGGAACACACGCCGCTGATTCCAGAGGAAAGGATTGTGTCGCTCACAGAACAAAGGAAATAAAACATCCAGTTGTGGTTTCCGGCCGCGCGCGGAAGCCAGAGGCAAACCTCGGTCGCTAGCTCGTCGAGAGAGAAAGAGCTTAGTTGTTGCGTTGCAGTGGGCACAAGACAGAAGATGGGAACAATAAACGAGAAGATAAGATTGACCAAGGACATGTCATACATGTTAGAAACAATTAAAATGATAATCCCTTTGATTTGTAATCACGCAATTGTTTTTTTAGAATTATTTGTTTGCAAATTAATCTGCCACAAGTCACTATTTTGTTTTAGTCCTAGTAATCACATATATTTATTTGCTAATTAAAATTTGATGTTGTAATGGTAAATATTTGTAACAATAAAATAAATATCTTTTAATCACAAGTCATGTTTTGGGAATCTTGTGTTATAAATTCCTATGTTCCAAACGCCTCTATCTACATTGTTCCTGTGTTTTTTCCATTCCTCTGTTTTCTCACTACATCTCTATCCTATTCCTGTATTTTTTTTTTCCTCTGTTTTTCATTCCTCCATTCCAAACAGGCCCTAAATCTTAGAGTCCCCTTTTCCCTTCTTGAGCCGCTTGCCGTCCATGCAAGGTAAAATGTTTCTGCCTCCTAGGGATCATGAGGTTTGTGTGAAATTGTTGTGGAATACATCACAATGGACTAGGGGCAATACTAAATGGCACTTTGAGCAGTGGTCGTGGAATGTGTTAGCGTAGAGGGGTAGGAGAATTGGAGTTAGCGAGGAATAACAAGGCTCCTAGAGCCGCTCCCATATGTCCACAGCCAAACAGGGGCAGCTCCACATGTGAAGTCATGAAAAATACGCTCTCACAAGGGAGTGGGTGTAACACCATCGGTGTTACACTGTAAATCATTTACTAAAACATGTCATGAGCATCATGCTTATGTGTTAATGCATATAATAAAGTGTGTAGATCAATTTCTGTAACTCGAAACAATCAACTCGAATGCGAAATGAAAATTAATTCAATAGTCATGTTATATCACTTAAGGTTGAAAACCAATTTTTATTAAGCAAAAATGCTATGAAACATGTATGTGATACTTAAATAAAGTTGGAGTGTGAACTTTGTAGAAGATGATGAAATACTTGCTGTTGAAAAATAACCTTGCTAGCTAATATTTCCAATAGCTTAGAAATGCAATTTGAAATAGAGTTCAACTCAAAACTTAGAAAAATTTCCAAGTCTGTTGACAGTTAGACATTGCTATGTTTAGCAAACTATTTTGAGGAATTGGGTTAAAGAGCGATGTAGTGTTATAACTTGATTAAGTAGCCTCATATACCATCTTGAGTGTAGTGAAGACCGTTTATGTTTAGGAGTAACGGTTTGGTCGAGGTAGAAGCTTTAAAATCTGTGCACAACACGTTTCCAGTTTGCTTCCACCGCGCGTCAGTGGTTGACGTCGCCACATCGGTGCGCCTCGTGCGCGCCCGCGTGTTGCTGCGCTGGGCTAGCAGTGTGCCGTGGGAATAGTCATGGGCGCTGCCGTGTGAGGCCATCGCTGCTGCTGCGCGACCGTGACACTCTGCTGCCTGCCCTACCTGCTGCCATGTCCATCGTGCCTCGCGACACGCCTACTGCCACTGCCGTCACCCCTGCACTCATGTTTACGCCGCAATGCTCTGTGCCCTAGCCTGGTTTGATTCCGTGCATGTGGTTGCATCCGCCGTCGTCATGCCATTGATGGGTTGTGGCGCGCGGGCCAGGCCGGCGTGAACACACGCGTGCACGTTCGCTAGTGGCTAGACTGGGTCGCTGTGGTTACGTCAACTACATCTCGCCAAGGCATGTCACAGCAGATCCCTAGCCGCATTCCACCGTCCTCGCTCTGTCTCCCATCTCTCTGCCGTCGCCATCGCCTTGTGCCCACGAGTGCGCCAGAGATATGTCACCTCTATTCCATTCGGCTCGTCCGCACCTTCGCCCTCACGTCTCCTCGTCGCCCGACCCCGTACCGCCTTGATGACGGCCGGGCCAGGCGCCATTTTGGCGTCTTCCAGTCGGTGCGCCGTTAAGGCCACACCGCGGCCATGACCGAGGGCAGACCTCCCATCCCTCCACCCAAACCCAATTGCCTACGCCAGTAGGTGTGCCTTGCCTTCCTCTTCATCATGCATGCCTCGGCTTAATCGCTGCCAGCTCCACCCCGCCGCTGATGCGACCGTGCCGTCGTGGTGCATCACCTCATGGCTCTGCTACACGTGGCTAGCTCCTCTCTGCCACTCTCTTCGCCAATGGTCATCGGAGCTAGGCTCACGGTTGCCTGTTAATGCTCACTCGGTAGCTAGATGGGTTCGTTGATGCTTGAGTTTGTCGGGGCGGTCGCGCCACCGACGCGGACGGCCGCGTATCGTTGTGGCCGGCTCTAGCGCGTCCCGCCGCCTCGCGCTGCCACTAGGTGTAGCTGGGTGAACCGGGGATGGAGGCCGGTCCGACCGTCGGGTCAGTGGCGGCCCCAGGTGGCCGGCGCAGCCGTGATAGGCCACCGCTCGCCGCGCACTGAGCCGTCGCGTGCGCGTGGGTAAATTAGAGAAAAGGCTGAGGGGTTAAATGAGAGGGTCTGTGAGTAAGTAAAATAGTGTTGGTCCTTAGTTGCGAATTGGGAGAAATACAAGGTCTCTTTTGCAAAAAAAACGCTGACGCGCGCGGGACTCTCCCGTCGCGGGCCGCCTTGCGTGTGGGCTTGCTTCGCGTGGGCCGTGCCTGTAGGCCGCGCGTGTGCGTGCTACGCGCATGTGGGCCGCGCGGATGGGCCGCGCGAGAATTGGTTTTCCTTTTTCCAGCGAATTAGCAAATGTTTTTCTAATTTAGTTTTTGAGCTGATCTTTGGAAAATTATAGCAAATTCTGTAGATGTCCAAAAATTATGAAACCAATTTTGTTAGGTTCCTAAAATTGTGCTTTATCCGTTAGTGTAGTTAGTTCATATACATATTTGTTGATACCAGTGGCTATTGAATCATTTGAGAGTGCTTAATATGATTAGGTTAAATAATTGTAGAAAATTTTGTGCTAGAATGGTGATAGCTTCAGCTTTGAAAATTTTACAGTGTCTTCAATATATTATTATGGGCTCACTGTAATTTTTGTAGCTGTAGAATAGACTTAACATAAGGGTAGTTAAATGCTCTTTATTTAAAATGTACATTAAATCATTAGTAGAAATAAAGATATATTCTTCATTTGTAAAGCTAGGTGTTTGTTAGTTGAACCTAATACTTTACTTGATGAAAATGATAGTTAGCTTAGTATCCTAGCCACTAGAGCTAGCTTAGTAGTTTACCATATGCATTCTTATTTTAAGAGTTGTTGTTGCCTTAATGCTAAGTGTTGCATCATCATCACATGCATGTAGAGAACGAGTTGGCGGAGATCGTGACCATCGGAGATCACGAGTTCGAGGAGGTGATTGAAGAGTAAGAGGAGGATATTCTCGTGCAGGAGGAGGTCCCGGAGCCGTCATTGACTGACTGAGCTGACACCACGTCTACCCAAGGCAAGCCCCGGTGCATAACCCTTATTTTGAACAATCACTGAAAATATATATATGATGTGCATTTATGTTATAGGGTTTAGCTTAGGTCGAGTAGCTGCTATGCTTAGGTTTTTCGGTAGCGTGAGTAACCCGTCGTTACTCATAATAGGTGATTATTATTATCGCTCTCATGATAAAATGGTGAAAAAATGGAGACCGGGTAGGGATATGGTATGGATATTGGTGGGTGTAAGAGGTTGTGTCCTGCGGCCAACGGGGCATAGCTTGTTACACTGTTTTCCCTATCCGTGTCGGTTAAGGACTGACCGTTGCATTGGATTCTAGTCAGGTCAAAGATTTATTATCCTGAGCACATACTTGTTTATGGGAGCAGGGAAGGCTCATTGCTCTCTTATCGTGGGTTTCGGCTCTTTCCAGACTGACTGATTAGAGGCGGGGATGGTGAAGATCTAAGCACCACACCGAGTCCGGGACTCAGGTGTGGGGTCTTGGAGTCCAAGTTTGGACGGGGACCTGGACCCCTTGACAGGAGAGTGAAGGATTGGTCCTGCTTGTGCCTGGGGTACAAGCGGGGTGTGTGTTTTGGGGTACCCAGCTGGGCATATTGATTCATGAATCGTCGGGTAATCCGGTACGACTTGTCTACAATCTAACACCATAGTAAGAACTGGAAAATAAAAGAAGGTAAAATGGATCTGTTTGCTTAACTCTTGCTTGAAAGTAGAACATGTGCTTATATAGAATGGTTAAATAATGAACTAATCATGACTGCTAATAAGAAACATACATAAGAATTCACTACTAATATTGCTTTCCGCAAAAAGAAAATCCAGCAAACCATAAAACTTATTATATCCTTTGGAGTCGGGAAATTATTCCCACTAGTTGGGTAAGTCTTGCGAGTACATTGTGTACTCAGGGTTTATTTACCCCTGTTGCAGGTGCAGTTTGAAGAGTAGCTATTTTGTGGATGATTCTTCTGGTGGGCACAGACAGATCCTTGTATTCTACCGTTAGATGTTTATTGTAATTTCGTTGTTTAAATTATGCACTCTAAACTTAGTATTGTAATAATGTATTTCTAAGAACTCTTGTTGTATGAAATGGACTAAGTATTGTAAACTCGTTCTCATTATTGGATCATGGAGGAAAAACGTGGATTATTCAAGTTCTTCCTTGTGGTGTGCTCGACAGAAACCGTCCGATGTAGCCAGCTCTCGGGACGGTTAGTGTTTGGTGGAAGACGAGCGTCTCCGAAAACATGCTATTTTGAGCAGTTCTGCCACAGTGGGCGAATGGTGGAGCTGAAAAAGGCAGCTTCCACTTGCTCCCTGACGAGTCACGCACGCGTTGGACGTGGATGCCCACCACTAGCTTCTTCCTTGGAGCTGGTGCGAACGAAGGGGCAGTAGCAGTTTCACATGTTCCTTTGGCGGTGGAATGCCGGAGATGACATGGCGTGGCAGGTCCCGTGCCGTACCGTTAGTCTTCGGCGCGGTGTCGACATGGCAGCGTAAGATGGAGGGCACAGGTGGTGGCAGATTGTGCCGGGGAGGGTGGCGACATAGCATGGGGAGACCGGATAAGGTTGAGAGAAAAGATGAATAAAAGAGAAATAAGGGATGAAAAATAAAGGAAGGAAAAAAGAGAAAAATAGAGATACTATGGATATTTCACCATTTCCAAAATCCGGGAGAAGTCGTATTACTAAAAAGTTTTTAGTCGAGGAAGCTAGAGCTTAAAAAAGCTGAGAAACCATAGTCGAAGCTGTTTTGAATGAAGCCAGAGCTCTACAAACGAGCCCTTAATTCAAGTTAAGAGTTTTGTATTTTTATCCTCCTTTCTCTCTTGTGACTTGCTAGCCGGCGGACACAAACTCAACCCACGCTATCTTGCTGGCCACTGTCATTGTGGACCGATGTAACAACTGTTGGGGCGAGCACGATGAAGGGTTCTACGAGGCCCAGATGAAGCGGCACTTAGTGGCGAAGCTAGGACTTAAATTTAGGAGGTGCAGATATCAATAAAAACCACCATTTACTCTTTAATTATATGGTAAATTGCCTAAGTCGTGAAGAGATGCAATGAAAAAACAACAAAGTTAGGGGGGGTCAAGCCCCTCTACACTACTACAGAAATCTTATTGGAGGCGGACAAAAACGATTAATGGAGGCGGGCAATCCAACTGCCTCCAATCAAAGATCACGGTTAATCTATGACCTACGGAGGCAGTTCCTCTATTTATATGAAGACGGCTATCGGGCCTCGGCCTTTTTTAGAGGCGGGCTTTACAGTGTGCCCGCCTCTGAAAATCAATTTACGGAGGCGGACGTCTTAAGATGACTGCCTCCGAAAATATGCCATTTTTGGAGACGGTTGTCTTAAGACGTCCGCCTCCGTAAATTGATTTTAGGACTGCCTGACCGTCTCGGTAAATAAAAATGACCGCCTCCGTTAATAGCCTAGTATTTTTGGAGGCGGTTGGATTTTGTATCCGCATCCGTTAATGTTTAGGCACTGTCTTCTAAAATCATTTGTGTAGTAGTGGTAGTGGTGCTTGGGTCCAGCCGTTCGGCATATTCAACCATACTTGAACCGGCAGCAGTTTGGAGTCGAGACAAAATGACACAGCAGGTTGTCGTGCTGGAGAAACGGCACAATTGCGCTTATGTGCATCACATCTTGCACCCGAGTTTAAGGCTACGTACAACCTCAGCAAAACTTACTATAACAGCACATACTTACTTGATCGGAATATAGATCCATGGATAGCTGAAAACTTACAAGAGCACGTACTGACTCTGGATCGGAATGAATCCATGAACACTAGCATCGATTGCTGAACAAGGAAGAAGCATCTATTGGTACCGTACCGTACGTGCCTGTGGCCGACACGTCGACGCACAGATCGATCGGTTCAGGCGGCTCGTCGCGGCGTCGTGACGGCCGGCGAGGCAACGACGCCATGCGACGCAGCTTTTCCCGTCTACTAGTGGCAGTCCGCCAACAGGCACTGGCAATACGGCCTCCACGACCAGCTGCAGCGGCCGTCCACGTGGCCGTGATCCAGGCAGGTCTCCTTGCAGTCACTGGTGAAGCAGATAGGGTGGTGGTCGTCGTCCTTCCAGCAGCTCTCGTCGTGAGCAGTCGACACCGCCGCGCCTGCGAGGGAAACGACGGCACGAAATCACATGAAAAAACGAGCTCGCCATCCGGAACACCACGCTAATGTAGGAGCAAGGGAGCCAGGGATGACAGCGACGCTCACTGGAGGCAACGATGAGCAGCACAAGAAGGGCACGGCACACCGCGGGCTTCCTCCGATAATCCATGGCGGAAAGAAACAAGCTAGTGTGGACGAATCGATCGGACGGGACGGGTCCAAGGAACGCAGCGGCTTACTCTTGGCCTCGTGATGATGCTCTGTTCGAGGAGTATTTTGTTGGTGTGGACTTGTAAGGTAGTAGCGCTCCATAAATGGCAGAGGTCGTGAGGCCCAGAGAGAATGTAGGCGCTGAAAGAAACCAGAGGTCAAGCGGGTAAACCGCCAAGAGACCGAACGTTCACCTACGGACTACGGTAGCCATTTTCTAGCTTGTTTCAACAATAGCAGTCGGCCACTAGATCAAGCGCTGAATCGGTTCACAGGTCATCAGGCGTCTTCGCTCGCCCGAGCTGGGTTCCACCGTGGCTACTCCCACAAGCGCCCTGAGCTGGACATGGCCAAAAGAAGGCTGCACAATGGCAGCACGAGTCCGACTCAGAAAATTCCCTCTTCCATAAACAAGAAGAAGAAGAAGAAGAAGAAGAAGAAGAAGAAGAAGAAGAAGATAGAATCGTGCCGCCAATCTTTTCAAACCGTTCACCATGAGCACCTAGGATCGACAAACGGTGACTCCACATCGTTTGGATCAAAACACGCCACCTCTTTTCTCTCTCGTCACTTTCCCCTCCCTACCATTGTGAATCCTAGCTGCCCCTACCCATTTGCATCCTCCCCCTCCGCTGCAAGTTGTTCTCCGTATGCGGTCAAATCTTGTTCTCTTCTACCGGCGCAACATGCTCCTATGGCTTGAAAGTGGACAGTTGGAATGGGAAAGATGAAGTAGATCGAGTATACACGTATCCTTCCCTCTTCTTATGCTTGCATTTAGCTAACTGCAGCTATTTGCATCCTTAGAGATCAAATTGTAAGCATATCTCCTTTTTATGGTAATGTAAGGATAGACCCATTAGATTATGTCGCTATTCGATTTCACTATGGTAGTGAGTTTTTCATGATGACAAGCAACTTCATTACTTGGGTGGAAACCAGGAGATGTCGCTCATTGAGCGTGACAAAAATATCTCCTCCTACTCATGTGTTGCAACGGGATACACATCATGTATTCATGTTCTATGGTTCTAAAGCTCATAACTACATAGCTATCCTGTTGTATTTAATTGAGCTTGGTCCAACCTTATTTTAAATAGATCCTAGTAAAACCTATAATAAATGTTAACTGCAATAAAGGATTAATTTTATATGAAAATTTGACTCGGCTTAAATAAGTGGATATTGTGTATATCTGTTATGAGGTTATTAAAAAAATGTGGAAGTCTAGCCACACGTGTGTGGCAAGTCGCGATGCACATGGGCTCAGGTTCAATTAACCAGGTCACCCCACTAGCGGTGCGATGCTAATGAAGTTTTTGCAACTTCAAACTAAGAGAGGAATGACGAACCATGGGACAGAAGAAAATGGATGGGAGTGAAGGACAACCGTGAAAGCGAGGATATAAGTGAGTAACGGAATAAAAGATGTGAATTTTTTTCATACTTTAATATTAGATTACAAATATAAATATAGATTTCACCGTTAGAAGGGTGTCGGTGTTTCGAGTTGCCACCGACTAGTAAATTTCTAATATTGCGCGTCTGGCTCGGATGGTGTACTAAGAGGACACAAGGTTTATACTAGTTCGGGCAGAATGTCCCTACGTCCAGTTCGTTGTTGTTGCTCGTGTTACTAGCACTGAAAGTTCATAGTAGGGGTTACAAACGGTCAAGAGAGGGACAGGTCCCAAGTCTCTGATGAGAGGAGCGAATGAGTGCCGAGAGCTCGGTCGCTTCCTGGCTGTGTGCTTGTGTGTTCTAATCAGTTCGGGGTTTGATGGGTTCGAGTCCCCTTCATGGGACGCCCTGCTTTTCCTTTTATAGGCCAAGGGAAAGCACGGGTTACAGTGGAGGGAAAAGAGGAGAATGAGAAGGGAAAGAAGTCCTCCAGGATCGCCGGGTCCTTCTTTTCCTTCAAGCGGGTCTCACTGACCCTATAGACGTCAATAGGGACAGCTCCACGTCGTGGCCCTGTCCGTCACTGGCACCATGTGCAGGCGTCGTCTCCCGATCGTGGTGCTCCACTCCGTCCTAGCGGACGTCGTGGTGAACTGACGCGCCTGTCAGTGCTCGTACGAGGGTTAGACAGAACAGCATCGGTACGCTCGACGCTGTTCCTGATGTGAATCCCCAGGTATAGCCCATCACGGCCACGGGTTATATCAGGGCATGCCGGTCACCTCCCTGATGTTAGAGCTTTGACCCAGGCCCATTCGCTTGGACCTGGAGTGGTTGGCGGCAGTATGGGTGTCCGTCGGGCGAGACGAATCCCCCGCCTCGGGGTCGGTCGAGGCGGAGTCCCCCCAGAGGTCGGGCGAGGCGGAGCCAACCCCCAGAGGTTGGGCGAGGCAAAGCCCGCGGCCTTGGTGTTGGGCGAGGCGGAGCCCGCCCTCAGAGGTCAGGAGAGGCGGAGCCCGCGGCCTCGGTGTCGGGTGAGGCGGAGCCCGCCCTCAGAGGTCGGTCGAGGCAAAACACAAACCCAAGGGTTGGACGAGGCGGAGCTATCCCTCAGAGGTCGGGCGAGGCAGAGCCCGCGGCTTCGGTGTCGGGCGAGGTGGAGCCTGCCCCTAGAGGCCGAGCGAGACGGAGCTTATGCACCTGGGTGTCGGTTGGAGCTGTAGTCGTGCTCTTGACTGCTCGGATGAATCAAAGTTGATGGTTTTTAGCTCCTCCTCTTTGGGTACCCTAGTATTGGTCCCCGACAGTAGCCCATGAGCCTACGGAGGAGTAGAATACTCCTTCGGAGGCTTTTTTGAATGGGAGGACTCTAAAGGCCTCGACCTTCTTTTGTTGCCCATAGCGTGACCTAGGGGCGGTGATTCCCTTTCCTCGAGCCCCCTCTCGTAGCAGGGGCCCGATCGAGGATCGGTTCATCTTCCCTCAAGCGTTTTTTTCCAAAAAACGGAGGGGCCGAGCCATGCCACGATTTTCCTCTAAGGACGACTCATGGCACCCGGTAAGCTGTTAATGGGCTAGTCTAAGTGGGGCCCCCGGCATCCCATTCATGGGCATCTAGCTTGGGATAGCTTGGTGATAGACCCCAAATTCTCAGCGGTCAATCCATATAGTTCTCGGGTTCGTTCGACCGGTCCCGAGGGCTAAGTACCTTTCTTCGAAAAAAAACCATGGACCATAACTGGGCAAGACTCGAACATGGGCCGAGATGCCCACGACACTCGTGAGCCTAGGTAGTGGCCGTAAGCAGGCCCATCCCTTTCCACCTCTCACCCTAAAGGTGCCTAGAGCGGTTGTCGAACCCATCGATGGGCCGACCTGTGAACTCCTGGGCCTACTTGGGCTGTAGAGGCGCTTTTAGATCCGTATTCCTCTTACTCGTGATGAGTCGTGGCCCATCCAGAGAGGCGAAATGTCCAACGAGGTTTCCAAAGGAACAGATAGAGATTGCGTGCACGCATCCCACGGCGGGACGTTGTGGCAGATCGTGGTCAACGTGGAGATCTAGGTGGGCGGTTGGTTTCCTCACATCCATCGCCCCTATAAAATCAAAGGGTTCGCCCCCCTGGATTCGATACCTTGCATCCTTGCCTCCGCAGCCATGACTGCCACTGCCAATCGCTCAGGTTTCCTATCTCCGCATTCCCACCGCCGTTGAGCTCGCATCCACCGCCCCCATCTCTAATGGATCCGTGGTGCCACTCTGACATCACCTTCTAGTGCATGGAGGGCCTCATCAGTCACAGTCTTCTCTGTGCGTGGATCGTGACTGAGGAGTGGTTGCTGCCCGGCAAGGAGGACGTGTCGTCGCCTCCCGACGGCTATGTGGTGTCGTTCACTCACTTCCATGAGCATGGGTTTGCGACCCCCGCACACAGATTTCTTCAGGGGCTGCTGCACTACTACAAGATCGAAGTGCATCATCTCAACCCCAACGGGATCCAGCACATGGCGGCGTTTGTCTCCTTGTGTGAGGGGTTCCTAGGGATCATCCCCCACTTCAATCTATGGAGGTACTTCTTCACTGTCATCCTCCAGAAGAAGAGGGAGAAGAGCGGCAGGTAGGAGCTGCATATGCCAATGGGGTGCACCGGCATCTAGCTCTGAAATAATCGGGTCGGCGAGTATCCGCCTGATGTCCAACAAGGCGTGGCACAAGCAGTGGTTCTACCTCAAAGAGGCCTTGGAGTCATGGAGGAAGTGGGGCGTCCTGGAGAAGTACAAGAAGAAGATCCGGGACCACATCGCTGCCATCCAGATCCTAAAGGAGAACGGCCTAAAGGGGTCGGGCGTCATCGGGGCCTACCATGCAAGGAAGGTGGCGCCGTTGATGATGCGTGCGCTCCTGCTATACATGATGGCACCCTAGGTGTTGTTCGATGGAACGGCGCTCGCCGAGGGGGTGTTCCCCAACTTTGAGGTCGCGCAATGCATCAAGGAGGCAATGGAGCCCTCATGGGACGGTGCGGGTGCCCCACTCGATTTCGTCTTCCTAGTGCCGAGACATCCTCCGATGCGGCCGGAACCAGTCCACATCGTCTTTGTAAGTGTCCCCTTCTCTTGCCTTCTCTTCAATTGATTTCCTGACCCCTTGATACTAGCTTTGAAAGAGGTGGGGCCAGCTGAGGGATCTCATCCTCATGGATCACCCAACGCTATTGTCGAGGGATTTGGTTGTGAGGACGGTGAATCGCACCGAGGGTGGGTGGCTGAGGAAGGTGAAGGAGGACAGGAAGAGGAAGAGACAGCGAAAGCTACAGGCATGGGAACAAGGGGAGGACACTGATAGTGATGATGATGATGATGATGATGACGCCGACGATGAGGTAGTCGACGACATTGAGTGGGACAACCTAGAGAACGTGGATGCACTAACAGGTATCGGTTCATCCTTGCAAACATTGAGACCCTTCCCATTCCATAGAGGGGAGGGTACATTCGAGGAGCCAACGGAGACAGACCATACTGACGGCCGGCCCTAGGAGCCAACAGGGGCGGACGGCTCGGCCGCCGCGCCTGAGGTGCCAGCAGAGGTAGGTGGATCTGCTGTCATGCCCCAAGAGCCAAGGGGAGCGAGCCCCTCTGCCTAGGAGTAGGGGGCGGGCTCGAAACGGCCTCATTCCGATGAGGTGGAGCAAAGGTCGGGGGGTTCACCCCCCAAACGCATCTGCTGCCCGACGACACTAAGGTGAGTTGTCAGTTCCTCTATTTTTCCCATTTTAGTCAGATTTTGTCGTGACTTATGCTTTTCGTCCCTTGCAGCATTGGCAGGTAGCGCAATCCTTTGGCGCTGATGCCGAAGAAGAGCGTCGCCCTCCAATTGAGGCAGCAACCATCAGTTGGTGTCATGCCTATTTTGGGTAGGAGAGGCACTAGTGTGACCGCATCATTGGCCGGTCAGACGCTGCCCATGGTGGCGCCCATGCCCTCGGTGGGACGGACGGACGCGGGGGCTCAAAGGGCGCCTTCGGAGGTCACGGAGCAACTGACGATGGCCACGATATCGCTGTCGACGATGGGGCAGACAGGGATGCCGACCGCACTCATGGCGCTGACCGTGGTGGGCGCGACATAGCCGGTCATGACCCCACCAACATAGGTGGATGTGGTGGTGGTTGTGATAGACGGGTCACAACCGGGCTCAACCGCAGTAGTGCTTGAGGCACCGACGCGACCCGTGCCATCGGCGGCCCAAGCGATGGTGCCTGGCATGGGCTAGATGGAGGGGGATGTGGCCGAGGGATACCCAGGAGTCGTGGTGGTGGCAGAGAGGTCGGCATCCACACCGCTAACCCCTTTCATCGCCGGAGGGGGTCCCTTGGCGAGGACGTCAAGGCGAGAGGGGTCGACGGTGCTTGGGACCGGCGGGGAGTCGTCCCTAGCCCTGACATCGGTAGGCGGTGACTCGCCCGCATGGGGCAAGCCCTTACTCCAGTGGGCAAATCCACCGGAGCCGGCGTTGATGCTTTTCACCCTCGATGATGTCACCGAGAGCATGGAGCGGGAGAACCTCGACGTGGGGATCATGTCCATGCTCAAAGCCCTAGACCATGCTAGGGGTGCCTTGCATGATGTTGTCGTTCCCTCTGGGCAGGTACTTGCTTGATCCTGCCTCTCGCCCTTTTATTTCTCTATATATTTTTGTATCCTGACCATCGTCTCCCTTTAGTCCCTCATCGCTCATAACCGGGGGAAGTATCGGTTCCTTCGTGAATAGAAGAAAACCTAGGACCACCTCGTTGAGGAGGCGTGGCTATGTGGGGAGGTGATCACTCAGCTTGTTGCTACCCAGCAGAGGGTGGCCGAGCTGACTCCCCTCGCCGAGAAGGTTGACGGTCTTTGGTCGTGGGTGGCCGAGGCCCGTTAGCATGCTGTCGAGGCCTTGTCGGTGAGGTCATGGAGGGACGACGAGGAAACCACCAAGGTCTGGAAGGAGCAAGATGAGCCACTCTAGAAGGGCGCCAAGACCCGCCAGTGAATCCTCGACCTTCTGGCTGAGGTTGAGAAGGAAAGGGAGCTGAAGTTGGGGGCCAAGGAGAAGCTCATGGCCCTAGAGAAGAAGGCAAGCCTAGATGCCACGGCGGTTGCTCGACCGTGCAAGGAGCGGGATGAGCTGCTCCAAACCACAGAGAGGCTCCGCTCAGAACATGGTGTGGCTCATGAGGAGCATGATCTGGCCTTCTGAGAGCATGACCAGGCCTGCCTGGAGCGCGATGACGCACAGCAGAAGGTCGACTGCCTCCATGCCAAGCTTGGAAATGCGACGACCCAGAAGCTACAGGCCAAAAGCTTTTCTGCTGGGCTAGCCATGGATCTCGCCGAGGTGAGGAGGAATCTTTAAGCGGAGAGTGACGAGCTCGGTATACTGAGTGCCACCCTCAGAATGGTCTGCAACGACCTTGAGGTGGTGCAGTCAGAGGGGACTAGTTTGCTCACGGCCCATGCCATCGAGATCATGGTGCGGGTGCACCAGCTCGAGAGGAATGCCCTTCATGCTGGGATCAATCAATCCTTCGTGATTGCTCATTCTCACTATGGGGACAACATCGATCTGGAGACAATGAGCCATAGCTTTGTGCCTGGCTATGAAGTCCATGAGCTAGAGGAGATGGAAGCGACGGTGACTCCCCTTTCGTAGAACCTAGCGGACAGGATCGAAGGCATAGTTCTCCCCCGAAGGGGTTAGTTAGTTCAATAGGTCGGTCAATCATTCTTGTAATCAGCGGACAAGTGCCGACCCTTGTGTATCATTTAAACAAACTTGTTATTTTGTTTCATTTGACCAAGTCTATTCTTTTGTTTTGGCACGAACGGATTTGTTTTTCCTCCCTTTTTATGTGTGAAAAGGGGTTCAAGCGTTCTGACCCTTTCGTTTGTTATGACCATAGAGCTCGAGGTGTAGGAGGGAACTCTAATCACACTGGTAAGCAAGAGTGGCATAGCCGCTGGGCGTAGGTTTCTCGTAGTCTGACCAGTCTTGCTCAGCCGTTCGTTTCCGCAGACCTTGCTACAAGGTTTAACGTGAGGAAGGATGTCGAGCACGGCGACTATTTTAGAAAGGGTGTATGTATAGCCTTATCAGCCCCTGAGTGAGACCCGACCCCTTACCATTGCTGGGGTTGGGTGTCACTAAAGATCAAGGAGAGGATAGCGAAACTAGTAAGAGAAAGCGTCTCTTGTTTTTGTGCGTACCCCCTCCCAAGGATCTGAGCCATCATTCTATGACCGCGTGTTTGGTCTCCTTGTGAGTCCAACTTTCCTCAAGCCCCCACGCATAGCAAGGTTCCGATCGAGGGTCGGCTCGTCTTTGTGATCGTTGCCCCGTCCATGATTTCCGCAACCGGAGGGGTTGAGCTAACATCACTTGTCTCGATGGCTCGAGTAACACGCTCGGTGAGCTCGCTATCAGGCATGTTCAAGTGGAATTCGGGTCCACCATTCATGATAGGGTCAACATTGCCCTAATGTGGCATTCCACTGCTCCTTAACTCACCTCCCGACAGATGCCCGTGTTGCTCTGGAGAGCGACTCAGGTGGCCCGCTGACCTCTCCTAGATGGAGATTCTACGGGCTCGGCTCGAGATTAGGATCGAACGAGAAGGTCAAGATGACCCTGTCTGCTTCTGAGCGGGTCGGGCAAAGGCCATTGGGGCTCATCTATGTTTTCTCCCCTAGCTCTGTTCGACATGAGGCGGCCTCGACCCTTTGCGGGCTGGCCTTCAAACCCGGGTCAAGTGGATTCCCAAGTTCGGGTCGGGCGGCTTGAGCCCCCGAGCCCCATGGGGCTCGGTGGGGGTCGGCCATGTTTCATGTGTCACCCCATCTATGGTTTTCACAACCAGAGGGGCAGAGCTAATGACACTTGCCTCGATGGCTCGAGTGTCACGCTCGGTGAGCTCGCTAACAGGCATGTTTGAGTGGAATCCGGGTCTATCATTCGTTGATAGGGTCGGCGCAGCCCTCATGTGGCATTCCACTGCTCCTTAACCCATCTCCCTATAGATGCCCATGTCACTCTGGAGAGCGACTCAGGTGGCCCACTGGCCTCTCCTCGATGGAGATTCTATAGGCTTGGCTCGAGGTTAGGATCGAACGAGAAAGGTCAAGATTCTGTAGGCAAGGGCCATTGGGGCTCATCTCCATTTTTCTCCCCTAGCTCTATTTGACGTGAGACGGCCTCGAGCCCTTCGTGGGCTGGCCTTCGAACCTCGATCGATCGCCGCTCATGTCGAATGAGACGACTACCACTTCGTGACGCGACGCAAAGCATTGTGATGTAATAATTGCATATGCAACGCTTGGATGTATGAGATGATTGTATGGATGAATGTATGTATGAATGAATGTATGAATGAATGTGTGAATGCATGCATGAGAATGGATGAATGAATGCTCATGTACTGGAGAAGTAAAGTGGGAGTTGGTAAAGTTACCTCGATGGCTCGAGTGACGGGTTCAATGAGCTCTTACCAGATATATCTATGTGGGGTCTAGGTCAGCCTTCATGACAGGGTTGGTGTGACCTATGTGGCACATCCCGCTACTCCCTACCCGTCTCTCGGTAGCAGCCGGAGCCATCTGATCAACTTTGGGCGACCTGCTGGCCTCTCCTCGATGGAGATTCCATAGGTGGGCCCCTCCAAACCCTTCCAGAGAAGGCGGAGGCTAAAGCTCGGGGTGCGGGGATAAAAACTCTGATCACGCTGGTGAGCAAAAATGTCGTAGCCGCTGGGGCGTAGGTTTCTTACGATCCGACCAGTTTTACTCAGAGTTTGTTTCCACACACCTGCGTCTAGTTTTTTTAACGTGAGAAGGGGCCGAACATGAAGAATTTCTAGCGAATAGATACTCTCGCCAGCCCCCGAGTGAGGCCTGACCACTTGTCATTGCTGGGGTCGGGGCTCGATAGCAAAATTGATAAGAGAAAATGTGCGCAAATTAAGGGCGACCTGCTGGCATAGGACCTACCTTGATGGCATGAGTGACACGTTCGAGGAGCTCTTACTGGACATGTTCAAGTAGAATCCAGGTCCATCATTCATGATGGGGTTGGCATAACCCGCGTGGGGCATCCTGCTGCTCCCTACTCGTCTCTCGACAGTGGCCAAGCCATTCGGTCGACTTGTATTACCCACTACGATATGACTTACCTGTGGAGATAGGGGATGAGAACAACCCACCTAAAAACTTAGTTAGGCAGATAAGCCAGGCGACAAACTTGTAATAAACAGACAATCTCTTAGATTTAGTTATGGCCAAATAGTTTTTTAGCCCTTCTCTCCCTTTCGTATAAAAAGGTTAGTGCATTCCAACCCCTTCCGTCGTTAAGGCCAAAAAGCCTGGGGTGTGGGTGAACAATCTCTGATCACGCTGGTGAGCAAAAACACCATAGCCGCCAATGCGTAGGTTTCTTGCAGTCCAACCAGTTTTACTCATCGTTCATTTCCGCAACCCTAGCTTCAAGGTCTCAACGTGAGAGAGGGTCGGGCGCAGAGAATGTTTGCCAGGCGGATAGACTCTTAAACGTGTACCGACTCTTTCCATGGTTAAGGCCAAAAAGCCTGGGGTGCGGAAAAACTCTGATCATGCTGATGAGCAAAGATGCCGTAGCCGCCGAGGCGTAGGTTTCTCACAGTCCTACCAGTTTTACTCAGCGTTTATTTCCAAAAACTTCACTTCTGGGTCTTAATCGTGAGAAAGGTTCGGACATAGAGACTATCTACCAGATAGATATGCTCTTATTAGCCCCTGAGTGAGGCCCGACCCTTTGCCGTTGCTGGGGTTAGGCGTCACCTAAAGATCGGGGAGTTGATAGCGAAACTGATAAGAGAAAGTGTGCGTATATTAAGGGTAAAAGCGACATAGCTGCTCGATGTTCCAGGCATTGACAAAATCTTCGCTGTCAATGGCCTTCAGCTTGTATACGCCCGGTCATAGAACCTCTGCGACGACATACGGTCCCTCCCATGATGGAGAGAGCTTGTGGCGGTTCTTGTTGCTCTAGACAAGGCGGAGCACCAGGTCCCTGATGTTGAAGGCCTGACCCCACACTCGATGGTTGTGGTACCGGTGCAACGCTTGCTGGTACTGGCCGAGCAGAGGAGGGTGACATTGCATGCTTCATCTAGTCAGGCTCCTTCCTCTGCTTCCCCTTGTTGGAGCCTCTGGACAAGAACCGCTTCAAGAGGTCGTAGTCCTTGTATAGGTGCTCGACGGGGAAAGAATGGTTCGGGCATGGCCCTTCAAGCAGCTTCTCGAAGTGGTTCAGGGTACCCTCAGTGGGCTTTCGACCCCCTTTGTGGTCGGCGGTGGCCACGAGCGAGCCCTCGCACTACTGCTTGTTCTTCTTCTTGTCGGGACGGTTGAAGGAACCTTTGCCGGCGTCTTCGTCATGCTTTGCCTTGCCTTTGAGGTGGTCGAAGATTGCTTTGACCGCTTCGACCGCCTCCTCACCTGAGGTGTGGCTGGTGGCAATGTCGAGGAGCTCCTTGGTGGTTCATGGACCCTTATGTCCTAGCTTATGAACCAGGGACTTGCAGGTGGTCCTAGACAGGAAGGCTCCTATGACGTCGGCATCGGCGATGTTGGGCAGCTAGTTGCACTGTTGGGAGAAGCACCAGATGTATCCACAAAGGGTTTTCCCGGCCTTCTGTCGGTAATTTTTGAGATACCATGGGTTCCCAAGATAGTTGTACATGCCTTGGAAGTTTCCCATAAAGATCTCTTTCAGGTCCGCCCAACTTTGGATTCTGTTGGGCGGAAGGTGTTCCAACCATGTTCGTGCTGAATCGGCTAGGAATAATGGAAGATTTGCAGATAATGAAGTCGTCATTATCTGCTCCACCAGCTTAGCAAGCAAGCTGATAATCCTCGAGCCATCATCCAAGGTTCGTTTCCCTAGAGTATTTCAGAATATTGGTTGGTGGTCGGTATCGTGGTGGAAAGACAGCGTTGAGGATGTGTCGGCCGAAGGCCTGAGATCCTGATAGACTAGGGCTCGGGCTTTGGTCCTCGACGCTATCGTAGCATCTGCCACGACAAGGGTGGTAGCCATGGCTAGCTCCCTCCCCGCATCGCCATGGGTACGCCTGCGGGCGTCGAGGGTGTCACATGCGTCACGGTTGCGGCCAAGATAATCATGCACCGAGACCATGGTGCATAGCCTGCCACCTTGCGATGCCTGATGGACTGATGCGTCCTTATTAGGCCACTCTAAGGGCATGCATTGGCTGGCGTAAGGCTCACATCATCGAGACAACGAGCTTTCGGCTTGCTACGCCGCCACACGCTCGAGTAGCGTGTGAATCTTACGATGGGCCCGACGATCCTTGGACGTCGTGGGCCTCGGAAGCCCATGGGGTAAGGCCGCCACAGCAGCGATGTTCTAGCTTGCTCGAGTGAAGTGTGGGAGGGCTTCATTGTCCTTGATGATCCTCCGGTTCATGTCATGGGCCATGGTACGCGCGTGCCCATAGTGTTTATGGCGCTCGATCTCTTGATCGAGCTCCGCGCGTTCCTGCTTGAGCTAGAGTCATGCTTCCTCGAGTTCTTGATGCCGGGCCTTCAGCTACTCCATCCGCAAGCGGGGTGGAGCCCCTATATCCCCCTCAACCTTGTCATCGAGGTCATTCGTTGTGGTAGCCTCCTCCTTGTGGATGCTTTCGATGTGTCCCTCGAGGGTACCTACTATAAAACATTCACGACAGGGGTGATGGCTCCCCCTGCTGGAGTTAGAGGTGGAGGGCGACTCCGTTTCTTTTGTGAGGAGGTCATGGAAAGACTCCACGACATATTCGATCATCCCTATGAACTCATCGTTCACAGGGAATGGAGGCACACATTGTGCCACAAGGTGGCCAACGGTCTCTGAGGCGTTGCGGAGACCGAACAGGAGCGCTGTCGGGATGCTCCGGATGAGGTATTATGGGGAGAGGACGAACGAGAAGGTGAGGTGGCGCAGGTCCTTCCGAGATGGTCGGGGTCCTAGGAAGGCACCGAGCTAGCGCTCTAACCTTCCATAGTCAAAGCCATGGAGCTAGCCACTCCCTAGGGCGTGGGCCTCTAGTGCATGTAGCTGTAGCTCCTCAAGCGTCGAGGCGATCGCGTCTTGGTCGGACAAGTGGAGAGGTTGGACGGCGGTGAGAGCCTGCGCCAACTCTTCTTCCGTTGTGACGATGAAGTCTAGGTCCCTGAAACGCACATGCGCGCCCGAGACCCAGCTAATGTTATGACTAGCCATCCGAGGCCTTGTGTGGATGTCGAGACACGCAAAAGGCCCCTACCTGGTGCACCAACTGTCGGTGTTTCGAGTTGCCACCGACTAGTAAATTTCTAATATTACGCGTCTGGCTCGGATGGTGTGCTAAGAGGACACGAGATTTATACTGGTTCGGGTAGAATGTCCCTACGTCCAGTTCGTTGCTGCTGCTCATGTTACTAGCACTGAAAGTTTGTAGTAGGGGTTATAAATGAACGAGAGAGAGACATGTCCCAAGTCTGGTGAGAGGAGCGAGCGGGTGCCAAGAGCTCGGTCGCTTCTTGGCTATGTGCTGGTGTGTTCTGACCGGTTCGGGGTTTGATGGGTTCGAGTCCCCTTCATGGGACGCCCTGCTTTCCCTTTTATAGGCCATGGGAAAGCCCGGGTTACGGTGGAGGGAAAGGAGGAGAATGAGAAGGAGAAGAAGTCCTACAGGATCACTGGTGAAAGGTCCTTGTGTGGTTTTGGCAATTGAGTGACAACCTAGGTGGACTAATTGTTTTTATGTGAGATACACAGGTGATTAGTCCATATGTACATGTGTGTGAGCAACATATGCCATGAAGGTAGAAATGGCTCGGAGATGTTGCAAAGCTCACACATGTGATGATGAAGGAGCTCGTTGCACATGAGACATGACATTGAGTCATGTGATCAAGGTGGAGAAGATCAAGACATGACTTGGCTTGATGGACCGGTTGCAAGCATGAAGGGCAAGTTGGAGGCTTTGGAGCGATGGACCGCGTGGTGATGAAGCTTGAGCAAGACTTAGCGCTGATGGACGAAGGCAACGGTGAAAAGCAAGTGAAGTCAAGATCGATGAACCAATATGATCACGTGATGATATGAAGTGGATCATATCATTGTTGATCGTGTTGGTGCATGTGTTGCATCAACATTGGAGGAGATGAAATGGAATGTGCAAGGCAAAGGTATAACCTAGGGCATTTCATTTCACCGGTCATAGGTGTGTAGAGAAGTTTATGACCAGGTTTATGATAGATGGTCGTACAATCAAGAGGAGCAAACTTGTTTGCATATCGGTCATCTAGTGTCACTCGAGTGATCTAACTTTGTATCATCGCTGGGATCGAGTGGCGTGGCAAGTTGAGTGGCTAATCCTTTGAAAAATATTTGTGAAAAGCTAACACACATACACATGGTGGTGTACACTTGGTGGTGTTGGCACATTTGCAAAGGAGAAGGAGTTGGAGTTGAAACAGATCAACTCGGTGAAGAAATGGAGGCGAAAGGAGGTCACTGTGAGTGACCGGATGTTGGCCTCGGCAGGACCAGCGCGTCCGATTAGTGGCAGCAGTGAGCGCGTGGTCTTGGTCTTATGACCGGACGCTCAGGGCCTACGTCCGATCAGTGCTGGCGTATGGTGACATAGGCGGCGCTGGAGTTAGGCGTGCAGGAGCAGAACTGATCGGACGCTGGTCTATGTCCGATCATGGTGGACCGGACGCGTTCGGTCACAAAACAGAGGCTTGGGGAGCTCTCTAGAAATGATCGGACTTAGATGTAGCAGCGTCCAATCATTCACTGTGCTGTGTTCGGTCGAGACTTGACTGTTGGCGTGAGACAGATGACCGTTGAGATCCAATGATTGAGGTTGAACGGAGGCGACACATGGCGTGCATCCGTTGACCGAACGCTGGCAGGGTGCGTCCGGTCGATCTGACCGGCGCGTCCGGTCGTCCCGAAAAGTGCCCAGTAAAGGGGTAACAGCTATTTTAGCCCATGAGGCTATAAATAGAAGTGGTGGTCGGCCTTTGGCCAGTAGCTTGGCAGAGCTGAGCACACTAGAGCCTTGGTGGCTTAAGTGGTAGTGCTTAGGAGCCCTCTAACTCACTCTAGCTTGATAGTGTTCATTCGATTGAGTGAGTGAGCGATTCTAGTATGATTGCATCGTGAGATTGCATCGAGTGACACTAGGTGGTCGTCTTGCAAGCCGGTGGTGCTTGTTACTCTTGGAGGTTGCCACCTCCTAGATAGCTTGGTGGTGGTCTCCGTCGAAGCCCACAAGAAGCTTGTGCAGTGCTCCAGAGAAGAGCTTTGTGAGGGGCATTGTGCTCGCCCCGCGGAAGCCGCAAAGAGCAACTCTAGTTGAGTGTGTCATTGAGCTACCATCATTTTCGGAGTAGGTTCTTGCGGTGCCCGACGTGCAGGCTTGGCGGGTGATGCCAATTAGCTGTCGAACCACCAAGTTAGCGGTCGACACAACGGGGACGCAGCATGTTGGCAAGCACGTGAACCTTAGGAGAAAATTACTGTGTCAACATTGTTCTTCCCGGTGGTTTGCAATCCCCTTACACAAGCTTGTGGTTCCTTTCATATATATTATGCTTGTGTGGTTGCTCTTGTAATTAGTTAGCTTGCGTAGCTCACTAGTTATCTTCTTGCTTGTGTAGCATAGAAGTAGCTCCCTTGCGTGGCTAATTTAGTTTGTGTAACCATGTTAGTCATATTGCTTAGTTTGTGTAGCTAAGTACTTGCGCTATCTAATTTGGCATTGGTTGCCTTGTTATTGAGCATTGCTAGTGAGCTTAGGTGGCTTAGTGCTTTTGCTTACTAGCATGTGTAGGAGCTCCCTCGTTGCTTGAAGTACTAGTGGCATATGTTTGTGTGACCTTGCTTCTAGAATTGGTAAGGTGAGCTCTAGCTAGCCCGGCACTTTAGTTTCTTTATTAGGATCTTTGCAAGGTGCTAGAGAACATAGATAGAGGGTGTAGTCTTGGCTAGACCGATAGTTTTAATTCCGCACTTATTTTGGCTAGCCGACGCGATTAATTTTAGAAAAGACTATTCACCCCCCTCTAGTCCACCATCTCGACCTTACATTTGGGTCCTTCTTTTCCTTCACGTGGGTCCCGTCGACCCTATAGACGTCAACAGAGATAGCTCCACGCCGTGGCCCTATCCGTCACTGGTGCCATGCGCAGGCGTCGTCTCCCGGTCGTGGCGCTCCACTCCATCCTGGCGGACGTCGTGGTGAATTGACGTGCCTGTCAGTGCTCGTACGAGGGTTAGGCAGAACAGCACCGGTACGCCCGACGCTGTTCCTGATGTGAATCCCTAGGTATGGCCCGTCATGGCCACGGGTTATATTGGAGCGTGCCGATCACCTCCCTGGTGTTAGAGCTTTGACTAGGCCCACTCGCTTGGACCTGGAGTAGGACGGTGGTATGGGTCTCCGTCGGGCGAGACGGACCCCCCCGACCTCGGGGTCGGTCAAGGCGGAGTCCCCCCCAGACGTCGGGCGAGGCGGAGCGCAAACCCAAGCGTTGGGCGAGGCAGAGCCCGCCCGCAGAGGTCGGGCGAGGCGGTGCCCGCCCTCAGAGGTCGGGCGAGGCGGAGCCTGCGGCCTCGGTGTCGTGCGAGGCGGAGCCCGCCCTCAGAGGTCGGGCGAGGTGGAGCGCAAACCCAAGGGTCGGACGAGGTGGAGCCCGCCCCTAGAGGTCGGGCGAGGCAGAGCCCGCGGCCTCGTTGTTAGGCGAGGCGGAGCCCGCCCTCAGAGGTTGGGTGAGGCGGAGCGCAAACCCAAGGGTCGGGCGAGGCGGAGCCCGCCCTTAGAGGTAGGGCGAGGCAGAGCCAGCCCTCAGAGGTTGGATGAGGCAGAGCCCGCGGCCTCGGTGTCGGGTGAGGCGGAGCTCGCCCCCAGAGGCCGGGCGAGGCGGAGCTTGCGCACCTGGGGATCGGTTGGAGTTGTAGTCGCGCTCTTGACTACTCGGATAAATCAATGTTGATGGTTATTAGCTCCTCCTCTTCGGATACCCTAGTATTGGTCCCCGATAAAGGGTGGTTTTGCCAAAAACTAGCTGCTCTGGCCCACCACCTTGATATGAGTATATCCATGATCATGTACTGTACAAGAGACGAAGAAACGAGGTATCCCCTTACATTTTTTATGATCGGATAATAACTAATAACAGTCTAAAAGACAGTTTTTGCACATTACCCCAACAGTAATAGGATTACTCACCAGACGTCACAAATTAAATATACAGTATACTCTTTATTTATTTTATCTATCAGGACATCAGATCATAGAATGTGCATACCTATATGTGCAGAGAATTTCTGCACTCAAGCCACCTCAGTTTCTGTTAGCCTTCAGCTGCGTCAGCTTTACAGGCGTCGCCGGCGTTGATGAGAAGCCACCGTGCAGCTTGCCGCTCCTGTTGTCGCCGCTAACCCTGGGGCTGCCGCCGTCCGCTCCTAGTCCGATGGAGAGCTTGCTCAGAGCCTTCCGGGCGTCAGTGCAGTACTTCTTGCTCGTGTCAAGCAACGACGACACGCCCCATCGACGGCTCGGCAAGTCGTCGCGGTCGCGGCCCCTCTTCTTTTCTCCACGCGGCTGCGGCATGTCGCTGCTAACGGCTTGGCTATCTTCCTTGATGACATCGCGCAGGGTGGTGGTGACCCTGCGACTGTGCGAAGGTGAAGGCACCTCGGCTCTGGCGCGAGTCGTCGTCGCGTGCTGCGCCACCGGGCTCCTGAACCCGCAGACCGCCGGCTTTGCGCTCCAGGGGAAGAACACCATGAGGCCACAGGCTCTTGGGGTCATCTCCTCGGCGTCTGCATCCATTTTGATCCGTTGCATCAGTTGCATGGGGACGTTGTCGTTGAGGAGCCTAGGCGTCCACCGACGGTCACGGTCCTCGTCGTGGCTGCGGCGCGTGCTGCCCCGACGCGGTTGTCTTGGACGCCTGCCCGAGGCCGACAAGTCGGTGGCTTCCGCGCCAGGGTGTCGGGTCCGGTCCTTGGCGAAGCTCGCGGTGCGGCCGACGAAGATGTCCTCGAAGCGCTTCGACGTGACCCGGTCGAACGAGCCGGTCGGCTCGGGCGAGGAGATCTTGTCCAGCGCGTCGGAGAAGGACCTGTCGTCGTCGTCGTCGTCGCTGCTCGCCTCGCTCGTGTTGCCGTAGTACAAGTTCCTGGCGAGGTACGGCTGTAGCAGGCGCCCGGGAGGCGGCCTCGGCGGCGGCATCATCGCCTGCGCCTTCTTGTGCATGTCGTCCCTGCTGCACGCGCTGTTCTTGGGCACGCCCGGGGAGCTCTCCCAGGAGAACGGCACCTGCGTCCGCAGCGGCGACGCGTCGCGGCGGCAGCGCGTTCGTAACGCGTCGACAGAGGTGCACGACCGGCGAGGCGTGGGCAGCGGCGAGTCGAGCAGCGGTGGCGGCTGCCCGTCGGCATTGTTGCACTCGCTCTCCGTGGTGCGCTTGGCGATGATATGATCCATGGATTACGACGCGGGCTAGACGGAGCAGAACTGTAACTACTGTGCGTGAGCATGCGTCGCCGGCATATGCTAGGCGGCGGCCAGGGACGTTTAAAGTTCACGCGAAGATTGTAGCCAAGCCGTTGAGCCGATACCGCCGACGCAAGCTTTTCTGCGAAAAGTAGGAGAGTAGAGGGGCGGTTGGGCTGTAGCGTCGCGGATGGTGGCGTGTCAGAGCTCCTTTGCTCACTCCCCGTGATTGTGCTCGAGAGCTTCTTAATGGCGGAGGTTGCCGACCGAAAGGAAGGAGACGATCGTGCCAATTGGATCCCACGGCGCCCTCGTGGACTGTGGTGCCGTCTCCCCGCTAGTCCTTCTCTTCCCGTATGAACAATTGTTGAAACTGTTTTTTTTTTCCTCTTATGTTGTTTGAACTTCCAACGACTGTCATGTTTAACCTTCTCCTAATTTTTGTGTGGCAACTTTGAATTCCAAATTTCCAACTTTCAGCGGAATCCTCTATTTCAACCAAAAACAAATGTACGAAAAGATTCAAAGTTTATGCTAGAGGCAGGAGAGAGTTTAGTTGCTAAAATGGTGGTTATTTTATTTAGGGTAGTTTCATTTCCATCCTTGATTTTGTGCGTATCACAGGCCTGGTCTGAACTTCGGGCCATGCTGGGCCGAAAGGTTATCCGATAGATGAGGCCCATAAGCAAATGCAAATGGGCCTTCTAGTAGCATAGAGCCACAAGAACCTAAAACCCGCATTCCATCCTACTGCCGAAGTGCCGAGGGACGAATCCCTTCGCACAATCGTACTGTTCCCCTCAAACCCCACCCAGCCATGGCGGTCGCGGCGGATTCTGCCGCCGATCAAGACCCAAACCCTGTACCCGACGAGGCCGCGGGCGAATCCGTCGAGGCATCCGCGTACCCTGACCACGGGGAACCCAATGCGGATGCTACTGACGTGGAGTACGAGGATGAAGAGGAGGAGCTGGACGGGGAGGCGGCGGAAGCAGCGGCGAGAGAGAAGGTGGAGGCGGTGTTCCGGCGGCTGTCGGAAGACCCCGTTGGCATCCGCGTCCACGACGTTATCATCAAAGGCAACACCAAGACCCGCGACGCGCTCATCGAGGCGGAGGTCGTGGGGCTCATCCGCTCCGCCGCCACCGTGCAGGATCTGGTGCGCACCGCCAGCGTCGCCAACGCGCGGCTCAGGCGCCTCGACGTGTTCGACTCCGTCCACATCCTCCTGGATGCTGGCCCTCCCGAGCTGCCCGGCACCACTAACGTCGTAATCGAAGTCGTCGAGGTCGCTAACCCCATCAATGGAAGCGTCGGCTGCTTCTCCAAGCCGGAGGTTAGTGAACTCTCGGAAATATCCAAGCGCACGGGTAGCCACTAAGAATTAGATGAAATGAAGAGCATCACACTTTGTTTAGAGACAATTTGATATTGCATTGCGCCATTGTTGATTGTTTACCTATAGATGTAATCTGGTATTACATTCTTCAAATTTTGCAAAATGTGTGCTCAGCTCTTTTCTTCAGCTAGTAATGGGTTGGAGAAGAAAATAGTCGAAAAAAATGTAACCCAGGTATCTATGATTTGGATTCTGTACTATGCACATGCTTCAGCTATTGTTTTATGTACATCTTACATCTTTCCATGATTACTATATGGCGTTCTAAAACAATGACGCTTGAACTGGATATGTTGCCATCCAATACCTGGCAGTGGTAGGTCCATGACCATATGCCACTCCACTCCAACGGTGGCTGATCTGTTGGTTAGCAGTAGGCCCATTGGCTGCCACTCCACTAAGCTACTTGATTGTGGCAGCCAAGAGCCACTGTTGCACAGTGCTCACTGCTTATGTGTTGTTCATATTGAAGGTATATGAGTTTTTAGTTGAGCAGAAAAGATTTTGAAGGCTTTTGTTGTGTCTGATTACGACATCAAGGTCATTGCAATAATACGGTAGTCATTTGGATAACGTTATGATCTTCAAAAGTTGAATCTGTTTTGCTGATTCATGATGTTTCTGCTGTGCTTGATTTTCCAATTAATAACCACATGGTAATGTTCAGAGAGAAAAAAACCATGCATTCCTGACTGCAGTTAGAATTCTTTTTAAATGGTCTGAGTTGATTTGATGCATCTCAACTGTTTTTGTAAATTTAGGATTTATTTGCAAAGATTCACCTTTCCTTTTACAAAAGTAGGATTTATATTCATCCTATCCTTTTGTAGAATCCTGCAGTTAAGTTGCTTACTAGTTACTATATGCTACTCTTTGTACTTCTCTCCACTGAATATAAACTTGAGGGTTTAAATTGTAGGTATTTTAAAGGACCAAATAACCTTACGGGCACTATTCCCTTCTGAATCGTACATAACAATATAGCTGGCATTTTGTCTTCAAGCTAACATCTTTTATTTAACTTCACTTTGATAAGCACAATTCCCTTCTGAACATAACAATATAGCTGGCATTTTGACTTCAAGCTAACCTATTTTCTTTAACTTTTATTAAGCCTTTTATGCATGCCATGCTAAAGTTGAGCATATTGAGCTCGTACCATTGACAACCTAACAGCTGAAGGATTGATTGAAAGGCTTGGTTTTGTCTTCAGGCAAGGTCATGGACAGTTGAAGGATCAGTCAGATGGAAGAACATATTTGGTTATGGCGACATCTGGGATGCTTCGGGAGCATATGGGTGGGACCAGTCATCAGAGATAGGCATTGGAGTATCCTTGCCAAGATTTAGATCGATACCAACCCCCTTGACTGCTCGGGCATCACTGTTGTCTCATGACTGGCTGAAATTCTCATCATACAAGGAACGCCTGGTTGGCCTATCCTTTGGTTTGCTTTCAGGCGTGCACCATGATTTGTCTTACAATCTGACTTGGCGTACCTTGACTGATCCTTCACAAGAGGCATCACAATCCATAAGAAGACAGTTAGGACATAACCTTCTTTCTGCATTAAGATATACGTATACAATAGATCAAAGGGATTCCAATCTCAGGCCAACCAAAGGATATGCATTTGTCTCAACTTCTCAAGTTGGTGGTCTATGGGGCAGCAAAGGATTGAGATTCTTCCGCCAGGTTCTTTCCGAACCAAGCTTCTTTAATTTATATTTCTGAAAGTTTGTCTAATCCTTTGTATCCTTGCTTTTCAGTTTATGAATTTTTGCTACGTATCACTTTGTCCTGTTTATTTTCTATACTGTTGCTAGTGAGCTATCTGAGAAGTAAAGCATGAAGTTGAAAGAATGTATTTTGCATTTTCATACCAGCATTACTGTTTGATCAAACCGCATTCTTAGATCAAAGTATACAAGTTTCTCTATGGAGATCTCTAACACACTTGATAAGTACTTTGTGATTTGGAGAAGAGCAAGCAGTCTAGTATTTAATGTGGTTCAGTTGGACTGGCAATGTAGAATTGTAAATTTGTAATTAGCTATATTACCCAATACTCTAATTCTGAAACAAACCTTTAGTGTGATGATTTGAGGTGGGGGCATCATTAAACTTAGACCCCCATATCCTAACAGAGCCATTTCTTACCACTTACTAGTTAGTCACTGATCCTGATATGTTCCTAGTTTTGGTTTCTCGACAACAGATCCAATCTTTCAGTAGTGCCTATGAACCATAAGATTGTTTTTGTAATAAGTTGGATGCTGTTTGATTGTTTTTTACTTAATCTATTAATTCTAATGAATCATATATGATACTATGCATGGTTAAAGATTCTCATGTCAATTAATATATGCAATAAAATAAAGGCTAAAGTTGCCCAACAAGATCTAAGGGTCTAAAGCATGGATGGTTATTGGCATTTTAGATGATGTACATCTACTTCTAAACTTTAATTACTGAAATCATGTAGGGCTGTGCACCGTTGAGTATCGTCACCTGAAATCCTTTTTTTTCCAGGAGTTTGATATTCGTGGGGCTGTTCCATTGGGCTTTTACAATGCTGCCCTAAATGCTGGCATCTCAGCAGGGGTGATTGTACCATTGGGGAGGGGGTTTATGGAATCACCTTCATCTGTACCAGATAGATTTTTCCTGGGAGGGCATTCTTCTCCAGTAATCAGTCTTGGTAGTTTAACTTCTCTACTGGGTTTCAAAACAAGAGGAGTTGGGCCAACAGAACTACGGAGATTTGTCCCAAGTGAATCTGTTACAGATGAATCTGCAGCCTCTCCAGGATGGGATTATTTGGGAGGTGATTTTGCAGTTTCTGCATTTGCTGATCTATCCTTTAATTTGCCCTTAAAGTTATTCCAGGATGCTGGCATACATGGCCATGCATTCCTAACTGCTGGAAATCTTGCCAAGTTGTCCGAGGGTGAGTTCAGAAATTTCTCATTTTCCAAGTTTGGGCGCACATTTAGGAGCTCAGCTGGTGTTGGCATTATCTTACCCACTAAGCTTCTCCGTGTGGAGGTATGTTTTTTAGGTCCTATCGAACTTTCCTATATAAAATAATCATGGATGCAACTGATCCATTCTCTCGGTCTTGTGTTCACAGATAAACTACTGTCATATACTGAAGCAGTTTGAGCACGACCGTGGAAAGACTGGGATTCAGTTCAGTTTCTCGTCTCCAATGTAGATGTCATGTGTGTGGTACAAATGTGTTTCTACAGCGGTTCTCCCTGCCAATGAACAATGCCCTGACTAGTTTTGCTGAGCATTTCCGCTCGTCCTATTCTTTTCTGGCTGAATCGTCTTTTTAACAAGTAGGAGTCCAGCAAATCCATATACAGATGATTTGATCTTTTGTATCATGCTCGTTCTTGTCCATTAGAACTGGAAGAGTTTCCTTGCTAATGGTTATTGTGAACTGTGCTGGTTTAAATGGTCGATGAAACAATGCGTATATGTTGGCGGCAATAATGTTTGCAGTATGGGAAGTTTGCATATACGTATGATATATGACCATGTTTATCAAGGTGGTAAAGCGAGGCGTGGCCACTTATATCGCCTTATAGGCAACGCCATACAAAGGTAAGGAAATGCAAGACATCCGCATGGAGGAGGAATATTTTATGAAGAAAAGAAAAGAAAAAGGAGTTGAAGAGTAAGAGAACAAAAGTTGAAGAGGAAGAGATATGCAAAGAGTATTCATTCAGCATGTTCGCTTTGATTTCAGCCAAGGCTTATCAGCTAGCCAACAACCAGCGAACAGGCTGATTGAATGGCTCCTTGGAATTGCTCTTTAAGAAAACTGTCGTTGGTGATTCCTTTTCATTACAGTATAGTACTACGTTAGCTTTTTAATACAATTGTCAAAAAATTACAGAAAATCTCTCAGTCACTCTCCATAAAACGATCTCTTCTTGCAAAACCTTTTTTACTTCACACACAGGCTATGACTAAACCCTGACAGCAGGAAAGAATATACAGGCCAAGCATGTTGAGAGGGCGGGGCGGCGGGCGTTCATCGGGATGCTGCGGTCTTCTCCATGTAGGTGTCCAGCATCTTGTTCTGCACTCTGCCGATGAACCTGACGCAGATGGGCGGCGTGACGTCGTACCTGGCGAGCAGCGCGTAGGGTATGGAGAAGAGTCCGTCCCCGCATATGAGCCCGGACGCAAACACCGGCGCGAACACCTGCGCGTCCTCCCTGTCCGTCCTGTTCCACATGAAGAGGATCAGGCTCCCCACGCACATGTCGATGGACACGGCCGGGACCAGCAGGAACGAGACGGCCATGCCGGTGACGCTCGGGATGTAATGCTGCGCAGGCCACTTGTTGTGCGTGGCCAGCTCCCGGACCGCACTCACGGCCAGCGCCAGCGCGAACAAGGCGACGCTGATGGCGAGGCAGTGTTCGGGCAGCTCGTGGTCCCCGGCGCCCAGCACGGCGATGGCACGGTACACCTTGGCCATGGGCGCCTCGTACACCGCCTTCTTGCCGTTGGACTCGTAGAAGTGGTGGAACACGGTGAAGACGAGCGGGTTGACGACGCAGCCCATGGCCGTGCCGATCACCTGGCTCAGGAGCGTGGCCCGCGGCGAGGTGAGGGTGAGGTACCCGGTCTTGAAGTCGGACATGAAGTCGGAGGCGGTGGACACGACGGCCGACACGACGCCGCAGATGACGAGGCTCCCCACGATGCCGCCGTTCTTGGCCCCGATCCACGACGCGAACAGCAGGATCACCATCTTGTTGTACTGCGCCGAGAAGTTGGTCTCGGCGACGCCCGTGCCGTAGGCGTTGCAGAAGGCCAGGAGCGGCGCGAACGCGTACGCGGCGGCGACGTGGTAGAAGCGCACCTGCCTGTAGATCAGCGGGATGGCGGCGGAGGAGAGCGCCGCCAGCACGACGTAGCCGCCGATGGCGAACGTGCTGGGTATGTGCTCCCGGAGGAACACCTGCGTCCTGCGGCGGTCGTCGAAGCTGAGCGCCGGCCGCGGCATGGAGTCCACGTTGGAGAAGGACCTGATCGTCTCAGCGGCTAGCTGGTGGTGGCGCATGGTGTGTATGGTCCTCAGCGAGATCACGATAAGCTGGAAGATGCCGTCGCCGAGAATCATAGCTATCGCGCCAAACACCTGTACTATCACAATCACAAGCGTGAATGCAAGATAACGTAGGTCGGTTGAAGATGTGCAATTTTCTTGGTTACCAATCACAGCACCTTGTAGCCGTTGAGGCCCTTTAGGCTGGTCTCCTGGAGATTGGCGTCGTACCAGATGCCTTTTTTGGTTTGGAGGTAGGGCCACATGATCCCCCAGGAGATGATGGAGCCGACGAGCATCGAGATGTTTATCAGGTAAGGGCTGATCATCCCCACACCAACGTAAGTGCCATTCATATTGATGTAAAATCTGCAGGCATCAGAAATAGTGCATCCATGAATTGAATTGAAATGAAATGTGTGAATTCATGGAATCGATTTTTCCGACCGACCCTTTACCCGTGTTTGTACGCGGTGAGCCCGAACGTCGGGAACGAAGTGAAGCCGCAGTTGGGTCCTCCGGTGTAGAACCACTGGAAGATGGACCAGAGCAAGCTCCCCAGGCACGACCGGACGACGAGCGACACCTGCCTCCTGTGATCAGCAGAAGCGGATGCAGCAACATCTATTCATCAGCTCGCCAAGAATGTCACCAGCAGGCTACCAATTCCTGTGCCATTGCCACTCACTTTGCCTGCATGACACCCTGGGGGTTGTGGAAGCTGTTGATGAGGTGCGCCGTGGCCGAGCCGCTCGGGAACGTCAGCCGGTGGCGGATGATCATGGTCTGTTCACCGGTGGGATCGGACGACGGAGGGACGTGGCGTCAGGACGCGGTGATCTCGTCGTCTGATGGTTGGTGGTCGGTCAGAGCCTACGTACCTTCCTCATGGGCACGATGACGAGGAGGCCGACGAAGCTGACGAGGAAGAAGAAGGCCATCGTCCGTCCGAGCGTCGGCTCGCTGATGTTCGCACCGGGGATGTTCGCGGTGCTAGTCTTCTCCGCCGTCTCCCGGTCCATCCCGAGAAGATACGATCCGAACCCGCCTGCAGATTACACGCAGCGCATCGACGACGTTACGCATGGCGACGCCAGTGACCGCGCGACGATGGCAACGCCGTGCATACACAGGAACGAGACGAGATCACGAACGGGGAGCCAGATCGCGCGTACCGCTGTACGTCATGCTGGCGCAGGCGACGACGCAGGTCTGGACGACGGCGTTCTCCTGGCGGGTGAAGGGGCGGTGCGGCACGCCCATCTGGCCGAGCAGGCCCGTCCACGCCTTGAGGAGGAAGAACCCCAGCAGGGCCGCCGAGATGTTGAGCGACGGGATGATCCCCGACGTGAACACCAGGTTCATCATGACGCCGCTGAGCGCCACGCCCAGCGCGAGGCTCGCCGCCAGGGCACGCCCCGTCACTTGCTCCGGCCACGGCGGGATGGGCTTCACCTCGAACGCCCGCTCCGTCGACGGGCCCTCCCGCGGGTCGCCGACCGACTCCATCCTCCACCCTCGCGGCGGTGGCGCTCCCTCGCTGTCGGTGCGAGCCGGTGACGGATAATAATGCATGTACGTTCGACGGCCGTGCAGCTCGCTCGGACGATTGGAAACAACGAGAGGCAGATTGGTTGCGTGCTTTTGGCTTGTCCACTTACTATTATTATCGAGGCATCGAGCTAATGGTGTGTCAGAGATGTATAGCACTCCTAAATGATCGACATGGGTACTCTCGCCGCTAGTGCTCTGGAAGAGTAGTTCGACAAAACGGTAATCTCGCAGTTTTGCTATGCTTTTGTTTCTGTTATTAGTAGAATGAAAAGAACATCGTGCTTGTATATGTATCTGCAGGATTTCATGATATTAAAGGTGTCGCGATTTGTTCTGTTTCTTTCTTTTGAAACTAACTTGTTTTATTTCTCACTAACCTACATACCTAATCTATCGCCAAGAGGCAAGAACCTTTTATTTCTCACTAACCTAAATACCTGATACCATCGCCTGACACGAAATGATACATGTAAATTGTAAAAGCCCTAAGTACCTGATACCATCGCCTGACACGAAATGATACATTTAAAAGCCCGAAATACCTGATACCATCGCCTGACACGAAATGATACATGTAAACGCTAGTCATTGTTTCCGTTGGCACAAATGACTCTCCAAAACAAGAATGGGATCAGAAATGATGCATGGTACGAGTCCGGAGTACTATAACGCCAACACATTGATTTTCATTCTTGTATAGGCAAGCCATGTGAGCTCGCTTACAGCAGTAGCAAAAACTGGGCAAACAGAAGACAAGCAGGCACAACTGCTATCTTCGTTGCCAATTGCCATAGGCCATCAACATTCAGTATTACAACAAGCCAGGAAATGTATATATATCGTGCGCTTTATTCTTCTCGTACTGCTGTACACATGGATTTTCTAGGTAACTGGCTGTCACGCAGTCGCTGAGCCAACAAATTAGCCAACTGATCCCTCAAGTTTCAGGTTCATGAGTGCGTCCACCTCCTGTGCGAACTCATAGGGAAGATGCTCGAAAACAGATCTGCAGAATCCACCAATCATGGCGGCAACAGCCTTTTCATGATCTACCCCTCTTTGCTGGAAATAAAATAGCTGATCCTCTCCGATTTTGGAAGTGCTTGCCTCATGCTCAACACGGCCACTAGTGCAACCCACCTGTTATCAACAAAGTTTTGTCACATTGATAAGGCAGAAGGTGGAAAAAAACTATGTTCAGAATGGACCCTGAATCCATGCTAGGATGAAATCCAAGGACTAATGGTACTAGAGGATGTCATGTTCCGAGTGTTTGGTTCATTAGAACGCTAGCTTGCCAGTGACAAGACAACTTGTGTTTGCCATTAAATTACATATAATTACTCAAGTATTGCAGATTCATAGGATATGAGAGAAATAACGCAGGCATCGTGTTCCATCTCCACGATGATTGAACCTTCCTTAGCACTAAACTTCAAAGTTCAAACCATGCATCTCAGTTGCAAATGCATTTTCCAAAAACCACATATTTTTTATCACTTGCTTTTTTTAAGTGACATCAGAGAGATACTATAACTAAGATCTCACACTAAATCAACTGAATACAGATTTGGCCATCAAATCTTTAAGTAGATGCCTTTGATGCTACTGACTACGGACTCATGGCCATGTATTTCACTGCTAGATAAGTACTAACTGAAAACCATATACTTCATGATTAAGTCATCAAGTATATCAAATCCTAACGATTAAGTCATCAAGTATACTACAACAGCACACAAGTACAATCCTTGATTTTGAAGAGTCATATCAAAGTTTGCACACTGTCTACCTTATAAAAGAAAGAATCTGGAGTTATGAAGACAATATGATTTAAGATACAAACATCAAAATAAATATATCCTGATTATATAGCATTTATAATATAACATCAATTTTCCTATTAAATTTAACATCAAAGCAATGTTTATGTTTCTCCGTCAACAAATGCAAACATTTCTAGCTTTCCCTTCTTCCCTTACTGCTGCAAACTTATAAGGCTAGATCAACAGTTTGCTAGTAGGTAAAGTACCATCTTAGAAGACAGCAGCATTAACATGGTAAATATGTGTCAACATAATCCTTGTAGAAATATAATTAAATTCAATTTAGTTCATGCTATACCTTCGAATTAATCAAATCATCAGATTTTATTCCTAAGTGCCAATTTTAAGCCGAGTCTATATGCTTCATAACATGTGCACGGAAGGTAATTATTTACACGTAGAATAACAGAGCACTGAAAGCTTGTCATATCAGTCTAGACACTGTAACTGAACCTTGCATGTCAAACCGTGCAGAAGGGAAGAGTCAATTACCTGAATGGTGGGATAGGTGTTCGCAGCCGCATTATCCCCAATCAGCAATGAGTCACACTGTGAAGAATTATAAGAATTCTCCGCACTGGAGTTCATCAGGACCAAGCCACGGTAGCAATTCCTTGACTTCCCTGCAGAGATGCCCTTGGATATAATCCGGCTGCGTGAATTCTTCCCCTTGTGGATCATTTTCGTCCCTGTGTCTGCTTGCTGGCAATCCTTTGTAAGCGCAACCGAGTAGAACTCTCCAACACTGTCATCCCCGACGAGCTCAACGCTTGGGTACTTCCATGTAATAGCAGATCCTGTCTCAACCTGTGTCCATGAAATCTTCGAACCCCGCCCTTTGCACCGTCCCCTCTTTGTCACAAAGTTATAAATGCCTCCTTTGCCCTCCTCATCACCAGAGTACCAGTTCTGCACCGTGGAGTACTTAATCTCTGCCCCCTCCTCACACACAAGCTCCACAACAGCAGCGTGGAGCTGATTCGAGTCGTATGCCGGTGCAGTGCAGCCTTCCAAATAGCTAACCGTGCTTCTCTCATCGGCCACAATCAGAGTCCTCTCAAACTGGCCGGTCTCCTTGTCGTTGATCCTGAAGTAAGTCGAGATTTCCATGGGGCAGACCGTGTCCTTGGGCACGTAGCAGAAGGATCCGTCGCTGAACACCGCTGAATTGAGGGCGGCATAGTAGTTGTCGCCCGGCGGTACAACGCTGCCGAGGTAGCGCCTGACAAGGTCCGGGTACTCGCGGATGGCCTCGGAGATGGAACAGAAGATGACGCCCTTGGCCATAAGCGCCTCGCGGTGGGTGGTGGCGATGGAGGTGGAGTCGATGACGGCGTCGACGGCGACATTGGTGAGGCGCTTCTGCTCGGTGAGCGGGATGCCGAGGCGGTCGAAGGTCTTGAGCAGCTCCGGGTCGACCTCGTCGAGGCTATTGAGCTTGGGCTTGGTTTTGGGCGCGGAGTAGTAGCAGATAGACTGCAGGTCCACGGGCGCGTACTCGTTGTCGCTCCAGGTGGGCTCGACCATGGTGAGGAAGCGGCGATAGGCGGCGAGGCGGAAGTCCAGCATCCACGCCGGCTCCGCCTTGAGCTCCGAGATGCGGCGGACGGTGGCCTCCGACAGCCCCTTGGGGATGGAGAAGGACTCGAAATCAGAGACGAACCCGTACTTGTACTCCCTCTTCAGAAGCTTCTGCAGCGCGTCCGCCTCATCCTCCGCCGCGGCGGCCTGGGACGACGACGGAGACGGTTTCTGCGGGCCCGTCTGTACGGCCACCACCGAGAGGCGGCCGCGCCGGCGCACGTTGGCGCGGCGTCCGGAGCCATAGGACGCGTGCCCTACCCCGAGTTTGGAGGTAACGGCGCACGGCGAGAAGAGCGAGGTGGAGGCGGAGGCCGAGGCGGCCATGGTGCGGCGGCCGGGGCGGAGCGAAAGCGAATTGGGGATGGGGAGAGAGGCTGAGACCGAGACCGGGGCAACCGGGGATTGTTGAGTGGGTGGAGCCGTGGAACTGGTGCACGATGCCCGCACGCGGGTAGGGGGCGCGTGGGAGACCGGCGTTGGTGAACGCGGTCCGGGCAGGGCTACGCCGCCTACGCGGGTGAGGGAGGGATCGTGTGGCGGCCGAGAGGCAGAGCACGGCACTGGTGGATGTGGTTCGCGACGCGTGGCGGTCTCCAGATAATCTCGCAGAGATTTGGGGGCGATCTCGGCCAATTCTGCTCACCGGCTCACCGCAAACGCGGCGGCGAAAGCGCCTTGGTCGATCTAGAACGACCGCCCCTGCAGCTGACCGATCAGGTCAGTCAAGAGATGATCCGACGGCCAGCGCCATCCACGCCACTCCGATCTCTCAGGCCTGCCGCTTGCGGATCGAACGGGACCACCGGGCCGGCCGCCGACCCACACGCCACGGGCGGCGTCCAACGAAATGCGCTCGTTACCGCCTCACTTCTCGCTGTGGTCACCACGCTTCACATCTCTGATCTCTCGCGCGGTTGCGCCCGCCAGACATGGCCGCCTCCTCCCTGCTCCGCTCGCTCACCCGCCGCGGCTGCGCGGGCCCGGGCGCTTTCGCTTACCGCCGCCACCACCAACAACCTTGGTCGCCCTTCTCCACCACCGCCGCTGCGGCGGCTGCGGGTACGCGGGACGAAGCGGCGAAGGGGTTCCCTGGACTGGGGCCGACGGCGAAGGGGGAGAAGGCCAGGGTGGTGGTGTTGGGGACAGGGTGGGCGGGGTCTCGGCTCATGAAGGACCTCGACACGAAAGGCTACGACGTGGTCTGCGTCGCCCCGCGCAACCACATGGTGTTCACGCCGCTGCTCGCCTCCACCTGCGTCGGCACGCTCGAGTTCCGCTCCGTCGCCGAGCCGGTCGCGCGCATCCAGCCCGCCGTGTCCAAGTCGCCGGGCTCCTACTTCCTCCTCGCCCGTTGCACCGGCGTTGACCCCGATGGCCACACTGTGAGATCCCCGCCCCCTCCCCGCTTAGGTGTGACCGTGCGAGTCGATGATGCTACCAATTGCTGTTGCTTTCACACATGTGTGTGCGGGTCTCAGTGTTCCCAGATTCTTGGAGAAATGCTAAAAGGGCATTTATGCTAGTACTCTGCTTTCTACCTTTTCAGTAGATCAGTGACTGGTGGTGTATCTGGGGTTAGTTGGGTACAGGTCTGGAGAAAAAGGAGGAATCTTAGCTTTACTCATCTATACACCATGAATTCATGAACATGTTCAGCAGCCTAGCAGTCTGTAGAGAAAGTGGCCTTTTGCCACATTTTTAACATTTAAGTACAAAGTTCGAGATCAATTATTTGTTCTGATTCGTTCAACACTATGGTTAGTGTGGATCTTTTTCTGTACCGTGCAAGCCTTGGATCGTTTCCCTTGAACCAAAAACATTTACAATGCATCAGGGACACCACTCATCATGTCCTGTATGTCTGCGAAGATGATGATCCACATTATGCACATGCTTCATCATTGTTCTAGTTCATTTGGCACCATTAAGTAATGTGTGCATAGCTTCTTAACTCGCTTCCGAATTTTTCTGGATCAAAGGTTGATGCACTTCAAAGAGTTGCGCAAAGATATGATGTTTTACAAAGTTACCATCTACTTTGGTCTAGTATATAGATAAATACCATGTATTAAATTTACATGTCTAACTGATACAGTGATGCTACATGGACATTTGCCTCCCAACATTTGTTTTTCTATCTGCAGCAGTTCTGTTCTGTCTATTTATTCACCTCCTTTTTCATTTAGATTGATTGCGAAACAGTTACAGATGGTGAGAAAGATTCCTTGGAGCCATGGAAATTCAAGGTTGCTTATGACAAGTTGGTTTTTGCCTGTGGAGCTGACGCATCAACTTTTGGGATACATGGTGTTACCGACCATGCGATCTTTCTTCGCGAAGTTCACCATGCTCAAGAGATTCGGAGGCGGCTCCTCCTTAATCTGATGTTGTCTGATGTCCCTGGTATGCTTGCTTTAGCTTTACTTTTTCGGCATACTACATGTGCTAACCACCTCTCACTGGAACAAAACTTCTATGAGTACACACTATTTCTTGTTCTTACTTTCTTATTAGTGATGTTCTATTTTATAATTGCCTGATCTAGTAGAATCTAGAATACAACCAGGTGGGACTTAATTGGTTGGCTATAAAAACCCATAAAATATCTTGTCTCCTCATACCTAAATATCCACTTGAGTATTGTAAAGCACTGATAGACTGATGCAATATGACTAAACAGGAATTTCAGAAGAAGAAAAGCGCAGACTATTGCACTGTGTTGTTGTTGGAGGTGGTCCAACAGGGGTAGAATTTAGTGGTGAACTTAGTGATTTTATTATACGAGATGTCAAACAACGTTATTCGCATGTGAAGGATTATATCCATGTGACCCTGATTGAGGTTTGTGATGTTGTTTTTCTAGTTTACCGCTTATTTTTTAACTGAGCACTCTGATATCAGTTAACTTGTCTTATCATTTCAGGCCAATGAGATATTGTCATCATTTGATGTTCGACTCAGGCAATATGCTACAAACCAACTAATTAAGGTTAACAGTTTCTTCTCTGCATAATGTCATGTCACTTTTGCCTACAAGGCTTCAACAGACCAAGGTTTTGAAACTGCAGATTTCCAAATATAGCACACTGACAATCACATAGCATATGGATGTGATATATCTGCTAATGGTTTGGATGCTGTTCTTTCTCATATTATTTGGCATCTGAAAAATAAGTTGTTTGTGTATGTTCACCCACCAGTCAGGTGTCAGGCTTGTGAAAGGAATTGTTAAGGATGTACAGCCCAACAAAATAATTCTTGACAATGGAGAGGAAGTTCCTTATGGTTTACTGGTATGGTCCACCGGAGTTGGTGCTTCACCATTCGTTAAGTCGTTGCCATTTCCTAAGTCACCTGGTGGAAGGTATAATTCTTTTGTGTCTGTGAGCATCATGTATTGAGTCAGTTATCCATGTGTATGTCTGTGTACACACATTTTTATGAGTAACTATATATCTATGTGCCATCATATACTGACCGGGCTGCAAGTTAAATGATCCGCACGCAAATTATCTTGTGTAGTTTGTGTGGGTTTGCCCTGTTCGCTTGGTTGATAAGCCATGGCTGAAAGTACTGTTGGCTGATTTGTTGTGAGAGAGAAATACTGTTCGTTAGCTGAAAAAGTACGGCTTATAAGCCAAGCGAACAGGGAATGTGTTTGTAGCAAATACTGATGCCATATTACTGTCCTGCTCTAGGATCTTTACAAGGTTTTTCAATGTTGACAGGATCGGTGTCAATGAGTGGTTACGTGTCCCTTCTGTTCAGGATGTTTATGCCATTGGTGACTGCAGTGGATTTCTTGAGAGCACCGGCAAGGAAGTTCTCCCTGCTTTAGCTCAGGTAGTCTCATGCTTCTTGCTGCAGTACAAGTCAGTCACAGAACATTTGCATGTGACTACGGCGGTATGGCCACCCTGCATTGGTTTCTGAAGCACTGGGAAAAACAGATTTGGAGAGGAAACAAATGTAGGGATATACATGAAAAATTGAGTTGCAGATATTTCTGTTCCATTTCCTTATTTATATGATACAGTTGTTTACATTCATAAGAAATGTTGTTGAGCAAGATATTTTTTTCCACTCGCCCTTGTGCGATTCTGTGATTCCTTTATTTTGTTTCAGAAGAGTTGATGTTAATTGTTAAATAAGATAACTCTTTTACTTTTACTCATGAGCAGGTTGCGGAACGACAAGGCAAGTACCTGGCAAGCCTGCTCAATCATATCATGAAAGCTGGAGGAGGGCATGCAAACTCTGAGACTGAAGCAGATCTGGGTCGACCCTTTGTGTACAAGCATCTAGGCAGCATGGCAACTGTTGGAAGATACAAAGCTCTAGTGGATCTGAGGCAGAGCAAGGTCAGTTATTGGTAGATGTTCTCTATTTGCAAGCTTTGACAGTTTACTAGCTGATCATGGGTTTACTAAAACAAATTTATTTCTCCATTGGCAGGAGTCAAGAGGGATATCTCTTGCAGGATTTGTAAGCTGGTTCATCTGGCGCTCGGCATACTTAACCCGTGTTGTTAGCTGGAGGAATAGGTTCTATGTGGCTATCAATTGGCTGACCACACTCTTATTTGGCCGGGACATAAGTAGAATCTAGAGTGTCTTTGTAGATGTACGAACAACAAATAAGATCGATGTAGAGCTACACGCCACGGTCACTTGCTTGCCACACACCCCTCCCTCTTTTCTTTTTGGGTCCTCTTCTACCACTGACCCTATTAGCTGTGAATGTAATTCACAGGTAAATTATGAATAAATCCAAGGATGCCGCAGTTAGTTACATGTGCTGTGAATGTATAATACTCTTAGAAAAGTCTAAAGGACTTGGAACGGAGGGAATACTCGTGTAATCCTTGTCAAATATATGAGTTTTGATTTGAGGAAGAATCTCTGGTCAAATAGACTATTTTCATGGCAGTAAATAGGCTGTTGGACGAGAGGGGAAAAAAAACTAAAAAAGTCCAGAGCACAATCTTTAAATAAATCAGTGTTTGAACTCCATTCCCAGTCTTTGCTGTTGTTGATTGGTCTCAACTTGTCAATGAACTGTTTGTTGAAAAATAGCTATGCCTACCAAAGGTAGTCTGAAGGCTAGTATGATAATAGGAGTATCAGTTACCTCCTCTCCTCTCCTCAAAATTAAAATAATTTCATAGATCACACAAGTTGTAGCCTGTAGGAAGAGTGTTACTAGGCCAATTCACAAGAGAGCTCCAGATGGGTGCGGAGGACCCCGCCCCGCTCCTCCCCTTCCTCGTCGCCCCCGCGCCAGCACCCAATCCGCCTAGATCCGCCGCAACCTCCGCTTCTCCATGCCATCAGCCCCAAGATCCGCATCCTCCGTCTCCCGATCTACCTGCTGGTAGGTCGCAACCCAACGTTCTTCTGGTTCCCAGCGAGCTCGAAGCCACTGGCGCTCCCTTCCATGCCGGCGCTCCCTTCCATGCCGGCCCCTCCGCTCCCCCATCCCCATCCCCACCGGCGGCCACCACCACAGCTGCCCTTGCCACAGTAGACGGGAGGGGACCCGCCTCCCCCTCTTTTCTCGGGATATTTAACTTTTTACCATTAGCGCTTCTTGAGATAGCATCTTTAGTTTTAGCGCTAAGTTTTTAGTATCGGAGAGAGAAACGATACACATTTGTCATTTTTGCATATGTGGCAGGACACGCAGAGAAACCGGCGTGTCTATGGCATAGGAAATGACTTTGTTACCCTCGTCATATTTCTTCTGAGTTCGTCTCATCCTCGCGCAACAGAGAGGAAATGAGGCATGCAGGATATTACTTGTGTTCTTCCAATCCCTAATTCCCAAACACGACGACTCCATCGTCGTGTTCTTCCATTCTATTACTTTTGTTCTTCCAATCCCTAATTCCCACAAGGCTTGTAAGTAGAACTGTAACTAGAAGCAACCACCCCAGTCCACGCCGATAATCGTCGATCCGTGCGCAAGTTGTAGCAGATCAAGCCCACGCGACGACCGCAGCCACAGTACACGCATGGCCGCCGCGCAAAGCCCCCTCCGGCACCGGCAACACCACTGGAGCGCCGCATGTGCTACTAGTCCCGTACCCCGCGCAGGGCCACATGCAGCCGCTCCTCCACCTCGCCGCGCGCGGCCTCCTCCTCACCGTCGTCGAGACGCCTGCCACGACCCACCTCCTCGCGTCGCTCCTCGCCGAGCACCCTTCCCTCGGTGCGGTCGCTCTCGTTCCCCTCCACCGTTGACCACGACACGTCGGGCCCGACCTCCGTCGGCGCCGACTTCCACGCACACGCCGCCGCCCTGCGCGCGCCGCTCGGCGAGTGGGTGCGGTCCTGTAACAGAACCGACCAATTATACGAAATTAAGTAAGAAAATCATCCGCCAGAGCAGACGATTTAGCAAACTTAAGCCCGTATAACCCGGTAGTCCGTGAAATCATGAAGGATTTCAAACCAACTCACATCCCAGCCAAGATCGTAATAAGTTTAGCAGTCACCATCACATATTACATAAAAGTTCGCATCACAGATACATCAGAGTTTAAACATAGTTATTACAAAAGAGTTCGAATAAAAGTAGCGGAAGCCATTTGTTCAAAACCACACACACTCACACGGAGTTCAAATACAGTGCCAGCTGATGATCATCTCCAACAAAAGCATTAGACGAGACGTACGGAATGACCATGCCCATGGTCCTAAGCATCACCCATTGCAGGATAAAGGCAGTTGATACAGTAGCCGTAATACATCTGTCCATCTGCAACAAGTGGGAATAAAACCCTGAGTACAAGAAGGTACTCAGCTAGACTTACCCGACATAACCGAAAATAAGTGACACCGAGGATTATGAAGGCTTTATAGTAGGGTGGCTGACTCATTTGCAAAAAGAAGCATTTTTAGCATTTCAAGAACCTTTCCAAAAGCATTATTGTCAAGTTAATTATTTATAACCTGTCGACTGGATTTGCACCTATACTAGAGCAAACATGTGATTAAGCAAATAATGATAACCCATGATCATTAACAACTTCCATATTGTCATATTCATTATAATTGTCCAAGTGTTCCATAAACATTACTACGATGAAGTAACTCAAGTCAAGTGCTCACTATCTAGGAGCGATGGCGATTAGAATCGATTCCTAACCAGCTGGTGATTTATTCCTTACACAAACCTCACTCACCCGCTAAAGTGAGGTATCGGTCACCGAGTCAACTATCCAGGAATCTCGAGTTTGCCAGGAACCACATGTACCCGGGGGCCGACCGACTGCAGTTTGGTCTTATCATCTCGCCCCTGTGTCCTACCACACCTGCTCCAGCACAGTGCGCTATGGGCAATCTACTCGGCCCGAATAATCTCCCAGCTTCGCGGTCGAAAGGTACTTTATTCGGCCAGCTAAATGTAAGGCATGCGTTCAACATGACTCGAGGTCCAACAACGGTCGGTCCTTAATCGACACAGACGGAAAGCACTATAGTCCAAAACTCTGTAAGTCTCCGTCCGGTCTCAACTTCATTTAACACTTAGTTATACCATGACTACATAGTTATCCAAGCAGATCCAGGTAACCACCTATAGCTCGCAGGTGACAGGAAATCACCCGACTTCTACTGGTCTAAGCCAGCTAAGCATTGACTCAACTGCGGATACCCGGGTAACAAGGATATAGTATAACAAAGGTAGACAAGGTATAATGCAGCAACGGTTGCAAACAACTCCTGAACGTAATGCATCAATTAAAGTAAAGCAGTTAATTAACAATTGCAAACCGGGGAGAAAATGCTCTGGGGCTTGCCTCTCTCGAAGGAGCTCGGGCGGTGATCGAGGCACTCCGGAAGTTCCTCAACGTCCTCCTCGTCGGCTTCGGTCACTTCCTGCGGCTGCACCTCGAGCTGCTCCTCAGGCTCCTCGGGTATGACGACTGGGTTCTCAGTTTATGATCCTGTATGATGCATGTGCGTAAGTGCTTATGCAATCGGTGCATCGGATGAGATGAATACAATGGATATGCTTGAATGCAAGGTAGTCAACATTATCCAAGAACATATACTACAAGCACATGTCATCTACTGCATTCTCTTCTACTACTAATATGCTAAGTCAACACATCTCATTAAATGCTTCAAAGATACACCAAAGCTTCACTAATTTCTTAATCACACATAAAGCAACACTTGATTAAACCCTAATTAATAATAGGTTTGAATAGCAACATCTATTTTTATTGCTTAGAAAAATCTTAGAAAATTACCATAGTACAGTACTACCCTAATTAGTCTACCATCAGATTTTTATGGTATTTGAATGAGTGGATTAGCCTACACAAAAATAACAAGCTATGGCATGATTATGAACATGAAAATACTTTGTACTGTGAAAAGTGTCAAACACCAGATGAAATATTTTTCCTATGTTCTACCCAACAAATAATCACTATACAAAAATTATCACATGCATATTTTATACAAATTTTGCTCTCTAGCAAAAATAACAAAAATCAGCCATTAAAGGCACTTGAACTACACCTCATAATTTTTCTACAGTACATGCATGACACATATTTTTCCTAGGAAGTACATTACACAAGAAGAGTAACAAACTTGGAATCATATTTTTCTGATACATATAGGATTTACTAACCATTTTACAAGATATCAACAATATCAAGAATTAATTAAAGCTCTACAGAAAAGTATCTCAAAAATGACATTCAACATTTTTATCATGTAGATCTGATGACAAGAAACACAACAAAATTTGTTTCAACAAATTTGGAGCAAATTTGAGCAAGTTATAAATTTCCAAAGCATTTAACAAAATTCTGAAAAGCGTTTCTTAAATTCATTTTAAAACCAGCCGACGAAAAAGGCTGGGTGCACCTGGTGCAGTGCACCCAGAGGGGCTGCTAGACGGGACCCAGCGGGTCAACCGGCCCCACTGGCCAGTCACCCGGAGCCTTCACCAGCCACTGCGGCTGGGCCCTGCGGCCCCACGGGTCAGCGACCCGAGAGCAGGGGAGGAGCTCCGTCGGCCGGTGCTCACCGACGGCGAGCCCTTCCGGTGGCGCGGGTGGTGCCAGCGTGCACACCACGCCGAGCCACACCGGCTGGGAGGGTGGAGGTGGCTCGGTGGCGTGACGAACCACACGGCCACGGCAGCGCGCTCGCCGGAGAGGAAGGAGGCGGCCAAGCTCGGCCCTTACCTCGATGACGGCGGCCGCAAGCGAGCGCAAGCGAGGCAGGGAGGCTGGGCGGAGCTGCTGGTGATGGGAATCGAGGAATGGAGGCGTGAAAGGGGTATGTCGCCGGCGAGGCAGCGGCGGCGCTCGGTGGCAAGAGCTCCCGCGGAGCTCTGAACTGGAGAGAAAAGGAGGAGGAATGGGGAGGAGGCAGCGTGGTTGAGCAGAAGAAGGCGCGTGCGCGGAGGGCGAGGCAGGCCGTGGCTACCGCACGGCGTGCGTCGCCGGCGCATGGCGGCCACGCGGCGAGCGTCGCCTGACGTGGTCGGGCGCGGCGTGCGGGAACAGGCGCGGCGCGGCGCAGCGCAGGCCGAACGCGGGGCGCGCGAGCGGCGGGCGCAGCGGCAGGCCGAGCCGGCTTCGGCCGTGGGCCGAGAAAGGAGGCGGTGGCCCGCGAAAGGAGAAAACATTTTTCTCAATTTCTATTTTTAAGAAATTTTCAAATACCAGTTTTCAAATATCATTTTGAGAAAGAAAATGACATCTTTTGAAAATGTCCCAAAAATAAAAATTGCTTAGAATTTAATCCTCTACAACTTTGCTTTAGGGACCAACTGAAAATTTTGCATAGATTTTGAATTGGGAAGCAAAAGCTAAATTGGGAGAATTTTTTACCATTTTCAATTAAAGATTTCAAATGCATATTTTGTCAAAAGCTTGAATACAAACTTTGCTCCAAAAACTGTGCTAAATAATTCTAGATGATTTACAATCATAGCCAAACATGTTTTACTAACCTAGCAAGCATAATTAGGGCAAAAACAACTCTAAACAAGTGTATGCAACATTCATGTTTCACGAGCATGTTTCATACGTTTCGAAGCAGGGTTTCAGTTATTATTTACATGATTAGGCATGTATGATTAGGATGCTTGATGATGCATAATATGCATGATTTGCAGTGCCTAAATGCTGGCATAACACCGGGGTGTTACAGGTCCCACGCCCGCTCTGACTCCGAGGACGACGACGTCGCCGTAGACGGGCGAGTCGTTGCCGTGATCTCGGATTTCTTCTGCGGGTGGACGCAGCCGCTCGCATCGGAGGCCGGCGTCCTGCGGCTGGTGTTCACATTGTCCAGCGTGCTTGCCATGTCCGTCTCATTCTTGGCGCTACCCGGTGCGTCGTCCTACCCGTGGCGGCAGATCTCGCGGATGTACAGGAGCTATGCGGAGGGCGGCCACGACGAGCACTCCGAGGGGATCAAGGATAACTTCCTCTGGAACATGGAGGGCGCAGCGTTCTTGTGCAACACCTACCACCCTCTCGAGGGGAAGCACCTGGAGGTGCAGCCGCTTGAGGACCTAGCCAGCAAGCGCGTGTGGGCAGTGGGACCGGTGGCTCCCCAACCGGCTAGCACAGGCGAAGGCGACCCCGCCGGCGACATCAACGCGTGGCTGGACACGTTCCCGGACTCGTCGGTGGCGTACGTGAGCTTCGGGACCATGATGGTGCCGTCGCCGCCGCACGTCGCGGCGCTCGCTGCCACGCTGGAGCGCAGCGGCACGTCGTTGGTCTAGGCCGCGGCGACGGCGACACTTCCGGATGGATTCGAGGACCGCGCGGTCGTGTGCGGGGACTGGGCTTGTGCTCCGTGGGTGGGCGCCACCGCATGGCCTTGGCCGCGAGCTGGGGTGGGTTTGGCGCGGTCCCGAATGCTGACAAGCTCGCACCCATGTTGGCATAGGTCGTCGGGGAGGCTGGCGCTGGCATGAGGGCGCGTGCCATGGAGATCACCGCCGGAATGGCGGAGGCGATAGGCGAAGGTGGCAGCTCACGGCAGGAGCTAGATGGACGTTGTGCGCCGCAGTCGCGACGGCTGGCGGGCGTCGCGCGCGGACCAGAGAAAGGAGATAGGGGAGCGGATGGGAGAGAGTGGAGTGGGCCACGGAGTAATACAAACACTAGGGTAGGGCGGTCATTTTACATAGGCCTGCTGACTCGAATCCGAGCTGGACAGCGGACCTGGCGTGCCACGCGAGCAAAAGTGGCAAATGTGTATCGTTTTTCTCTCTCCGATGCTGAATACATAGCGTCAAACCAAAAAATGCTATCTCAGGAGTCGCCATTGCTAATAATGGTAAAAAGTTAAATATCCCTCTCTCCTCTCGCCGTCCCTGTCTTCCCGAGCGACAACGACGACAGCAAGGAGGCCGCGCCAAAGACGGAGGAGCAGCAGCCAGCAGAAGGAGTACGAGGAGCTTGTCGTCGTCGAAGATGTCATGGAAGACGAGGATGAGGATTGTAAGGAAAATGGACCCTTAGCCCATTTACTTTGGATTTTGGTGTTTGATGACCAACACAACCAAATTGGACTAATGAATTTGCAAGTGTTTGTTTTGTAGTTCAATAGGGTGCAAGACGTAACTTGGACGAAGGCGACATGATGATCCGATGATCAACACCTCAAGCAAGACCTTAGGAGCACAAGAGAAGACCCAAGAGATCAAGCAAAGTCCAAGCATGAAGATTAGAACCAAGCCGTATGCAAGATCGTGAAGAAATGAGCTCACTGTGGTGACCGAATGTTGGACCGGACGCTGGACAAGCAACCAGATGCTGCGACCGGACGCTGGGCAAGTGGCTCGATAGATAGGCGACCGGACGCTAGACCAGACGCTGGCGGCAACCGATCGGACGCAGGACAGCAGCGTCAGATCGAGTACAGTAAGGTTCCAGAGCGGCAAATCTACGATCGGACGTGTCTGGTGGTAGGCGACCGGACGCTGGCCAGTGTCCAATCAGTATATTAACGGCTCAACGGTCAGGACGATCGGACGCGTCCGGTCAGGACGATTCAGCGTCCGGTCAGTAGCAGTTTCGCGGGAATTTGACCCCAACGGCTACTTTCTCAGTGGGGCTTATAAATACAACCCCCAACCGGCCATTTGAGTGAAGATGGAGCTGAGGAAACATACCAAGGATGTTGATACACCATTTTAGTAATCTCCACTTGCATATTGCTTAGTGATTCATCAGGTGATTAGCGTAGGTGCTTTGCGAAGTGCTTAGGTTGATTAGACCACCGCTTATGCGCTTGCTCTAGGTTTAGACCTAGTGTTTAGTGAGGTTTGTATACCTCTTACCACTCGGTGCTTGCGAGCACCATTATTGTACATCGGAGGGGCTTCAAGTCTTGCGAGATCACACCAACCCCGTTTGTGGTGTGGCCGCCACCGTGTACCGGAGGGAACAAGGCCCGTGGCATTTCGGCCGGAAGCTTGATAGTGAAGACGGCGGGGAGCATCCGGGAGAGGCTTGCCAGAAGGCATGTCGGAGACCCACTTGTGCGTGGGGAAGGCCCGAGGCTATCCACAGAGTTACCCGACCGGGAGCTTGGCCCTTGCGAGGGATTCCTTGCGAGGGGCTCCAACGAGAACTAAGGGGAAGCTTGCGCGCTTCTCGATACCTCAGTAAAAATACCGGAGTCGTCGATGGGAGTTTGCATATCTCTACCTTGCTCTTTAGCTTCCGCATTTACATTGATTACTTTACTATGTTTGCGGTAGAGATAGCAATACACTAGCAAAACCATAGTTGCACATCTAGATAGTTTATCTATTGCATAGGTTTTGCTAGGGTTAGAAAAAGAGGCCATAGTTTAGAGTTAGAATTTTTAAGTTGCCTAATTCACCCCCCCCCCTCTTAGGCATCACGGTCCCTTCAATTGCACAAGGAAGGTCACAAGTCCTATGAGTGCAAGGTGAAGAATGGAGGAGCAAAGAAGGAGAAAAAGCAAACAAGCAAGCTCTCCAACACCTACACCAACAAGGTGGATAAGAAGGCCTCCACACCTTATCTCTTGAAGAAGAAGAAAAATGGTATCAATTTTTCAAACCTATCACATATGTAGTAGTCTCATTGTAAGAAAATTGGAGTCCCCAGAGTTAAGCGTCATTCTTCAATTGGCATCATCATATTGATTTCATTTCATATTTATATGCTTTCTCCATGCATTATATAGATTAAACTCTCTTGTACAATAAATTGCTAATTATGCATATGCTTTGCTTTCTACCATATGTATGCATATATTTAGGGGGAGCTTAGTCTATATAATGTGAGAGACAAATTTTGTGATCCATTTCACTCTATACACAAAGGATCACGAAATTTGACCCTCCCTTGTGCTACTAATGTCTTCCTTTTCGGTGTTTGATGCCAAAGGGGGAGAATTTAAAGGACCAAAGGCAAGCATCAAGTTGATGTCTACAAGTGGTAATGGTCTGAGAAAGGGAGGAAAGTGGATTATGGATTAGTCTGGATTAGTCTAAGTAATGGTAAAATTTATAGGAATCCATAATGCCACATGGGGATTTTTGCAAGGGCAAGATAAGCTTTCATTTAGTTTTAATTGGTATCTTACAATTGACTTCAATTGGTATCCCTTAATACCATATATGATTTCAATTGGTATCTTTAAGTATCAAATAAACTTGCCCTTTGCATTGCATCCTAGTAAGTAGGTAGTTTTTAACTTCCAAATTCTTATTATTCGTTTGCTTTGGTCGTGTTGGCATCAATCACCAAAAAGGGGAAGATTGTAAGCAAAATGGACCCTTGGTCCATTTACTTTGGATTTTGGTGTTTGATGACCAACACAACCAAATTGGACTAATGAATTTGCAAGTGTTTGTTTTATAGTTCAATAGGGTGCAAGACGTAACTTGGACGAAGGCGGCGTGATGATCCGATGATCAACACCTCAAGCAAGACCTTAGGAGCACAAGAGAAGACCCAAGAGATCAAGCAAAGTCCAAGCATGAAGATTGGAACCAAGTCATATGCAAGATCGCGAAGAAATGAGCTCACTGTGGTGACCGGATGCTGGACCGGACGCTGGACAAGCAACCGGACGCTGCGTAAGTGGCTCGATAGACAGGCGACCGGACGCTAGACCGGACGTTGACGGCAACCGACCGGACGCAGGACAGCAGCGTCCGATTGAGTACAGTAAGGTTCTAGAGCGGCAAATCTACGACCGGACACGTCCGGTGGCAGGTGACCGGACGCTGGCCAGCGTCCAATCAGTATATTGCCGGCTCAACGGTCGGGACGACCGGACGCGTCCGGTCAGGACGATTCAGCGTCCGATCAGTAGCAGTTTTGCGGGAATTCGACCCCAACGGCTACTTTCTCAGTGTGACTTATAAATACAACCCCCAACCGGCCATTTGAGTAAAGGTGGAGCTGAGGAAACATACCAAGGGTGTTGATACACTATTTTAGTGATCTCCACTTGCATAGTGCTTAGTGATTCATCAGGTGATTAGCGTAGGTGCTTTGCGAAGTGCTTAGGTTGATTAGACCACCGCTTATGCACTTGCTCTAGGTTTAGGCCTAGTGTTTAGTGAGGTTTGCATACCTCTTACCACTCGGTGCTTGCGAGCACCATTGTTGTACATTGGAGGGGCTTCAAGTCTTGCGAGATCACACCAACCGCGTTTGTGGTGTGGCCGCCACCGTGTACCGAAGGGAACAAGGCCCGCGGCGTTTCGGCCGGAAGCTTGATAGTGAAGACGGCGGGGAGCATCCGGGAGAGGCTTGCCGGAAGGCACGTCGGAGACCCACTTGCGCGTGGGAAAGGCCCAAGGCTATCTACGAAGTTACCCGACCGGGAGCTTGGCCCTTGCGAGGGATTCCTTACGAGGGGCTCCAACGAGGACTAGGGGAAGCTCGCGCGCTTCTCGATACCTCGGTAAAAATACCGGAGTCGTCGACGGGAGTTTGCATATCTCTACCTTGCTCTTTAGCTTCCGCATTTACATTGATTACTTTACTACGTTTGCGGTAGAGATAGCAACACACTAGCAAACCATAGTTGCACATCTAGATAGTTTATCTATTGCATAGGTTTTGCTAGGGTTAGAAAAAGAGGCCATAGTTTAGAGTTAGAATTTTTAAGTTGCCTAATTCACCCCCTGTTAGGTGTCACGGTCCCTTCAAGGATGAAGACGATGACGACGGCAACGACGATGAGGCTGTTGAAGTGTCGCACCCCTCGCGTGCCTGCGGCGCCGGAGTGCTCCGACCCCGGCCCTAGCCTGCCGACGCCCGCCCACACGTCGGCACCCATCTCCACCGTGTAGGTCGCAGGCTTAGGCAAGACCTCGCCATCCTCCCTCTCCCCGCATGCTCCGCCCTTCTTCCTCGCCCGTCGATCGGCAAGGCGGGGTAAATTCCTGCGTTGGGAGGAAGACCCTGTGCTAGCAACTCCGACGATAACCTCGCGTCATCTGCTAGTCGCTTGTCGTACCTGGACGCTACTCGCAGGGCCTCTCCTCCCCCGCAGGTGGCGGCTCCGGACAAGGCACAGAGCGCTTTGCCGTGAATGGTGAGGCCGCCAAGTTGAAGCATCACCGTCGTAGGTACAGCACACCTAGCGGTCGCAAGGCACCCGCGTTGCGTCGCCTTGGTTCGCAGCCGATGGCAAGAGTCTCGGTTCACCAGCGCCTCGGCCCGCGGCGTTGGGCGTCGGTGCCTAACACGTCCCGGCAACCCCTTTGAGGGCCCAACGTCGACGCCGATGGTTTTCATACTGTTGTGAGTCGTCGTCACCGGCGCCGCCCGCGGGAAACAGCACCCTAACACCATCGCCCCGTCCCGCCGGAGTTTGCAGGTCTCTGCTTCAACTGCCTCGCGCACGACCACATCGCTGCTCAGTGTCGCTCTCCATCCCGCTGCTTCCGCTGCCAGGGTACCGGCCATCGGGCCAGGGCGTGCAAGCGTGGTCGTTCACCGGCGTGAAAGCCTTCGTCCTCGAAGGCGCATCGCCCCGGCCGGGGTGCCAAGGCACGTCGCCCTGCTGGCCCAAGGCGACCCAACTTGTCGCTGGGTGGGTGCAACGCGCCAGGCCAGGCGCCGACACCGTCGTCGCCTCGTCGTGTGCAACAATCGACCACGCCGTCTTCGATGCCGCACCACCACCACAGCAGCAGCATGCTGCTATAACCACCTCTGGGTGACGCTGATAGCCGTCCCAAGATTGAGGTCTCTGTTGTCCCGAAAAACACGGAGCTCGCTGCGTCTGTATCGGACTTTTCCCTTGTCCTTGTCGCGCACGTTGGTGGGAATCAGACGGCTGTCTCGCCGGTGGAGTTCCAGACGCACCTTGCCTCGACGTACGCGAGCGTCAGCTGGATGGCCGCCCTAGCTTGTCGTGTGAGGCAGTTGGTCTTGAGGCCGAGGCAGACATGGTGCTGTGGAGCCGGCCGAGGCAACTGCCTCCCACAGTCGACTCGACGCTGGACCCAATGTTGGTTGAAATGGCAATCCAAGTTCCGCCCCCAAACCGTGGCTCCGCTTTAGAACTAGGCCATGGGGACATGGCCACCATCGTGGTCGACGATCCTAGCGATGTCCGGCTGGTCTTGACTTCGCCCAAGGAAATGGAGATGCTGGGAGCGCCAAGGGACTCCTCTAGCGATGATGACGCGGGTCGGCCAGTGTCGTCGGGGCCGGTACCCCTACACTTCATGAAACGCTAGAGGCACGACTTTGCCTTCCGTTGCAAATGCCCTCATCCGTGGGCCGCCTATGCTGCGAAGGCCCAAGACGTCGGTCTCCGTTCAGTCGTTGCGGCTCAATGACCGCCTGGCTATGAATCCACACGAGGCGGATTCAACCAAGCAGGCTCAGTGCGTGCTCATGCAGAAGCTGGGAGTCGTAGCAAGCTCGCCCAACGTGGACTCTGAGACGGTGCGCAAGTACAAATCAACCTTCCGAGCGCCGTTATCGGCCTCCAAGCAAGAGGCGCTGCAGCTTCTTTTCGGTGGGGAATTTGACCTGTTAGCCATGAATTTGGATATGGTCGGAATGAACGAGGTTTGAGGTGTATCCTTGTCTTAGTCGCAAAATAGTTTCTTGTGTAATCACACCCACGTGCGAGAAGTGTGAGCTGTGGGTTTTAGTAATCTTTGGATTACTGTAACGTGATAGTTTTGTAATAAAACTTTCTGCCCCTGCTTAATGAAAAACGTGCAAGACACGATCTTGAAAAAAAGTTGTAGCCTGTAGGACACCATTTCCTTTCACCCGAACCTTCAGTAGGAACTGAACTGAATCATATATTATAATGAAAATAACTTTAAGAACTGAACTGAATCATATATTATAATGAAAATAACTTAATAAACGGACTCCAAAAAAGGAAATCCCTGTTACCCTGTATCTGGCAAACGACAAATGCAGTCCATTTCCTAGATTCCACATACTCGTATTTCACTATATACAATATGTTTAAAGATCTCCTTTGTGGCTTAGAATCAGTTGACAAATAACACCTCCAGTTGAATGCCTCAGTTGGCAAAATGGTATTGCAAAAAATGCACAATCGAGCATTCAATTTATGAACACGAAAAATCTTTCCAACAACACAGTTAAACTTCCTCTGTATGGATAGCAAGAACAACTCGATTCTGAAACTGGTGAGGGCACAGGCTGACAGGCTACGGAGCAAACTGAACAAGGAACTGTTTGAAACTACAACATGCTACAATGCAGCTGATATCACCTGAAGTCATGAAATACAACAATTGAAATCAGCAAAGGAGGCCAAGTGTGGTTTGGGACAAACACAGATATCAAGAGGGTTCAGTTCATTCTGCGTCTCTTGTTCCGTTGGAGGCCTCCACCATCCACATCCAATGAACCTAAGGCATTGCTCCTCCCTCTCCTCCTCAAGGATCTCGAAGAGCCTGCATTGCTAGGCTCTCCTGCACTCTCAGAGATACCAGCATCCCCTTCTATCACAGCAACAGTGCTCGAATTAGATGCTTGATCTGCAGAAGGTGCTCCAGCCATGCGAGCTCCATCAACTGCTGGCTCATTATTTTGAGGATTCGATGATGAAGCAGATCCTCCATATTGGCTTGGTGAAGCAATTCGTGTAAGGTCACTCATGGCACTAGCTAGTCTTTCTGTGCCAGAAGCAAGGCGTTGCAACAATTCATATCCATCTGGTACGCGTGTTGTTGAACGTCTTGTTGATTCTGATGCATTGTTTCCTGTCAGAGATTCTGATGCATTGTTTCCTGTCAGACCATTATCAGGGTTAGTGGAAGAACCATCAGGACGCATCTGGGCTTCTATTTGCAACCGCCTTGCTCTCATCCTTGTGGTCAATGCTAATCCTCTTAGGCGAGCACGTTGATGAATTTCATTTACTTCTTGCGCGGCTGATTCAGACGGCCCTTCAAACCTACTCACGCTGCTCATAATCTGCTGATCCAGAAGATGCCTCCATGATGACAGTATCCCATGCGCCTCACCAAGCCCTCTCGAGATAGGTCGCATATTATGGAATTGCTGCCTGAAGCTTTCAAGGCGATTTCCATGTGGCCTCGGCGGGATTGTAGGACCTGGTGGCTTCCCATCCTCCACAGTCTTCTCTGCAGCCGAATTCCCTCTACCATATATAGGAGTAATATTTGCCTCAGTCACCTCGCCTTTGCAGACTGGGCATTCCTTGTGGTTGGAGTAAACATTCAGCCACTGGTACAAGCACGGCCAGCAGAAGAGATGGCCACAAGAAGTGACAACCGGCTCACTAGCCATCTCAAAGCATATGTTACACTCGAATGCAGCAGCAGTCTTGCCACGTTCCTCAGAGCAATCCTGCGAGGCACCTAATTCTGAGCCATTGACAGCCACCTTGTTTAATTCATTAGTATCATCAGCTGCAGGCTCATGCTGGGGCACCGGCTCCGCGGCGTCCAGACTAGAGGGGCGAGCCTCAGAGCTGAGGGGTGGAAGGTCAGACCTGAACCGCCTCGGGCGAAGCCACCGGCTGGAAGTCTGCTCGAGCAGCCGCCTGTATCGGTCGGCAGCGTCTGGGAAGAAAGTTGAAGAGGCCGTCGACGAGGAAGGCCGGTCCTCCCACCCCAGCAGTTCGCTGGCCCGCACCAGCGGGGGCGGGGGCGGGGGCGGCGGATGGAGGGCGTCCCGAAGTTCCCGAAGTCCCTCTCGGATCCTCGAGATAGTAACCGATTCCGGAGGCGGCATGTTCCGCGGCCCGGGGGTGAGCGGTTCCGGAGGCTGCATGTACGACAGATGCGCATCCGGAATCAGGCGAGTCTTCGGGGTTGTAGGGGGAGTACACCTCCGGCGGCGGAGGGGAGAGGTCGGCGCGGGAGGGGGAGTACGGCGGGTGCAGGGGCTCCGGCGGCGGCGGCGCGTCGACGGACGCGGCGGAGGACGAAGGAGAGGAGGGCATCGGGGTGCTGAGGGCGAGGTCGGAGCCGAGGTCAGAGCGGCGCAGGGGCGGGCCGCGGAAAAGACCGAGGTAAAGGTTCAGATCTATCCTCCTACTGCTCCCCGCGGCCTCATCGGCGTCCATCCGACGGCGAGCCGCGCCCCACAGCCCCACCCCCGCCCCGCCGCCTCCCTTGCCGTCCCACCTCACCGAGGCCGGGGGCCGCAAGAAGCAAACCCTATCTCGGCGCGCGGACGCGGCGCCAGGGTCTGGGTCATGGGCGGAGGATCTGGGACGCCCTAGCTGCGCTGTCGCGAGAGATTACCAAGCGGCAGGGTGCGGCGCCGCCCGACGAGGGGAGCGGTGGCGGCGAATTTGGGTAGCGGACACACGGCCAGGAGGTGGTCCGTGCGGCAAGCGGTCGGAACGGGGAGGGTGTGTTCAGAAACGGAACCGATTGACCGCTAGCCTTTTTCAAATTTCACCTGCTGTTTGCCTGTTTCACCCGTTTTTAAGGCTGTGTTTAGTCGTAGGAATTTGGATTTTGGGGCTACTGTAGCACGTTCGTTTTTATTTGGCAAATAGTGTTCAAACATGGACTAATTAGGCTCAAAACGTTCGTCTCGCAATTTCCCACCAAACTGTGCAATTAGTTTTTCTTTTCGTCTACATTTAATGTTCCATGCACGGGCCGCAAACATTCGATGTGACAGGTACTATAGCAATTTTTTAGAAGTTAGGGTGGAACACGGGCTTAACTTCGCCGTCTCCATGGATGCCCGAACGGCCCAACGGAAATCGTGACCCTAGAAGCTGTGCAGTGTATGCTACACAGTTTATCCTAAGTTAGACCATTAAAATTTCATCAAGTTTATATAAAAAAACAATATGATATCAAATTAGCATCATTATGAAATCAAGTTTCATAATTTACCTCTTTGATTGATGCGATAAATTTTAATATTATTTTGTATACTTTTCTGGTTAAATTTATGATGGCTTGTTTTAGGATAAATTTTGATTCCTTATGTTTCAATAGGAAGGTAGCAGTACTTATAAAATGCAGTTAGCTGTAGTATTAGAAAAAACAGTTAGCTCTTGGCCCGCTTTCTAAAGAGGGACACGTGCCACGACCGTTTATCCCTAAGGCGCCGTTCGGTTGCTACAGAACCGGACGTTCCGCGCCTGAAACGGATCCGGTGCTATACAAATTTAAGAAGAGATGACGCTCTGCTGGGAATGAATCTCCCCGTAACCGAACGAGGCCTAAATCTGATGGCGAGGGGGCAGAAGCGGTTCAACTGGAAAGCAGAGATCGGGCTTCGAACCCCATCAGCCCGTCCACTTTGCAATTTTGGACTCTAACGGCATGTTTTTCAATTTTCAGAAACAAGATAATTCAAAAGGAACTGTTAAAAACAAGTGCCACGAGACACGCAATGATCGTTCCACTTAGTTCATGTGTCAAAAGCTAGTTCATGTGTCAAAAGCATGTTGCGGAAATATGGTCGCAATACTGGTCAATGGAAGCATCATCTTCTCATAAAGATTCAGTAGTCAGTGTAGAGTCGCTGTCTACCACACTAAAATACAGTTACGATAATCGACATTCTGAAATGAAACAAATAATGCAACCACCGAAGAAATATCCATCTTTGGCAAGAGAGAATTTTCAGCAACAGCAATTTCCTTTCACCAGGCTACACTTGTCATCCATCCGTGAGGTGTTGCATTGGAGAGAGAATGGACCCAGGGTCCATACAATTTAATTTCCACAATATGTGTTCTCAAGTCTACCCCCATCATGGAAAAACAGGCGACTCAAGATTTGTTTCAAAGTCTACCCCATCCTGGAAAAAGGAAAACAGAGATCAGCTCGTCCACTTTCGCTTGTTTGCCTGGATGCTTCTATTTACTCCAGCATCAGAATCCCACCAAACAGGGCAGGCGATTATTCTTGTAGGCTGACAATGTCAAGAATCTGCAATACAGGAGTTAAATGGTTAAAGATAGATATATGATGTGTAGATAAGATCAAAGGCTGAGGCAAAATGAGATGCATGAAGACCTTATTAGTGAACTCGCGAAAAGCTTGACCTTCCATCACTCTCTCCAATTCCTACAGACAAATACACATAATGAAAGAAAGAAAACTGGGTAAAATTCAAGAAATATAAGCTAGGATCTTAGACCCATATCTGCGGCTTGGCATAGGCCTTTTTGGAGCTTACAAACACTCAAAAAGATACCCAAGTCATGACAAGGATAAGAAATTGAGGTGATGTACACTATTCCCGTGGGAAAAGAAAAAAAAAAGCACCTGTATTCATCTTGAGTGTTTGTTTTGAATCAAATGCAGTTATGATAGGTATGTCGAGTGCTATTTGGCCAGCTGGCAAAAGTATGAATTTAAACACATGCCAAACTTAGCAATTGTTGCAAGTGAATGAAGACTTACTTTTTCTGGTTCTGAAGACCCATCAATTTTAAGTATCATTTTCTGCAGTTCAGGATCCCTGAGAGCATCTTGGATCCCTTTCAGTTCCGCTGTGAAAGATACAAAGTTCAGGTAAAAACACTCAGAAAGAAAGCTGCACTCAGGCTACTTTGGCAGACAGCTTGGCATTCATGAATTCAGAACTAGAATACTTCTATCAGTCCAAGTGACAACAGTAATTACCTCAACATCTTAAAGGGTGAATAAAGTGACTTTTTGGAAGACGAAACAAATAAACAACTTCACACATGATGCATGGTGCATGGAGGATCAGAACTTATTTAAACATGGAAAGTCCAAGGTATATATATATATATATATATATATATATTTGTAGAACACGCAGGAGAGCTGCATATCATTGCATTAAGGTATATCTATAACAATACAGGTTTCCGTATATTAGCTGCACTTAAGTCATATTCATTGACGATTTCCCTACATGTTATAAACCACAAGTGAAGATGTTGCATGTTTGGTTATAAAATGGATGTTTATGATGGAAGTTGGAGTAAACTGTAAGCATAAGAGATGATGCAGGGGCATTCTAATATGATGCTAATATCCCTTTTTTTATGTAACTAACCTACATGACAACACTGTTAACACAATATAAAGTGCCTAGAAATGTAGTCAAGCTTGGTGCCTTGGTGGTAAGTTAGGCCATACGCCCGTACCTAAAGACCTTAGTCTATTGTTGTCAACAAGCCAGCTTGGGTCCTCAACTTCAAGAACTTTTGTAGGGCACGCTGTATTTGGAGACTTTGCAGTGCATGTGGTGTTCAGTGCTGCCGAAAAACAGGGAGATTACAGTTAAACAATTTATAGGCATTCATAAACACATAATGAAGCAACAAGAGCATTCTGTATGACACTTTAGGTAACCATTTTACATAAATTTGATTTAAGAAAGAATATAGCTCCACTGTATACAGTTAGAGGTAGTTGTGGCCATGTTGGTGGTTACTTCAAACAAAATGTTCATAGCAGGAATATCAGTATACGGTTATAATACATTAAGGCCTAATTTGGAAACTCCAATCCCTCCGGGATCCCGGACTTTTCCCTGGGTGGGTAATCCATGGGGATATCATTCTAATTATCATTCTAGTTCTTAGTGGGGGGTTTCCATCCGTGGGTTTTGCTCCCCCTTGCTTCCAAAAGAGCCCTAAGTATGGTCTTAATCAACTTTAAGTGATAAATACCAAATGTAATTATGGAATGCATAAGTATTTATTACATAAAGAGGGATGTTGATCCTTGTCATTAGGGTACTTTGTCCCGTCTTCCACCAACCCAGAGCCCCGTGCTGCAAAGTGCAAACAATAAAAATCCCCATAGATTCCTATAGTTTGCTAACAAATCATTCCAACTAATACAAAACACCTTCGAGTAGTACTGCATGAACTGATATACAGAACACAATTGGTTCAACCACTTTTATTTTGGTAAACAAATGCAGCAGACATTTCGGACAGACGGACACCAATAGTAAGAAAGTTTTCTTCCTATAACAAAATAAATTACCTTTGAAGCAAGGTATTAACACTATGCTTAGCAAGAATAAAATTAAGTCCCTGATAAGAACATCTGTACCTTGTTGTTTTAGGAACTAACAAAGTTGACATCTTCACTAAAGGGCAATTACCAAAGTATGTATTCCCTCGATTCCAATTATAAGACATTTTGGCTTTTCTAGATACATTACTTTTGCAATGCAATTAGATATACACTATATCTAGGTACATAGCAAAAGTAATGTAACTAAAAAAGCCAAAACGTCTTATAATTTGGAATGGAGGGAGTAACAATTAGGGACAAGCATATGCAAATAACAGTCTAGATTTACACCTCATACCCCGTTGTAACTGGAACAAGTCCCCACTGCCCAGTGCCCCAGTATGTTAAGAAAGCAGTTACATTTTAATAAATTTATCACCAAAAGCTAGAGGACTCACGAACTTCCTCCTGCAGCTGCAGTGGTGACTTGCTAATTTCTTCCTGAGGCAACGTTTTTTGGCAAGATTCCTCTGCAAAGAAAAGCAACATTTAGCATCAGATAACAACCAAGTCATATAAAGGAGCTGGATCTCATATACTTGATTGTTACAGCTAGTAAGCATGTGTCTACTGCTCCCAGGACAAGGGAAACAATCTAAGTTGGAGATCACAGTATAAAAGCATTCCAATCTACTCTTTAGTCCTGTAAGAATATATTAAATCATTAAAGAAATTTAAGGTTGACAAACTGCAAGGTTAGGATAGAAGTACCTTTGTGCTTTTTAAAGCATGTGACAGAGCAACTGCAAGGAACAATGAGACAGTAAATTAGGTTCAACTAATAAAAAAAATGAGAGCTAATGCTTTTAGATAATCTGTAGCATATATGATATATCCAGTACCAAAATATTTAGTATGAACACTAATTTAGATTTTCCGTGCATAATCTTGAATGATTCCAAAGTGATTGCAAGGATTGTGTGACTTGATTTAATTAACAGACGATAAACTTAGAAAACATGATAAAGTAGAGAAGGTTAAGAAAGCCTAATTGCATTGAAGGCTGAAATGTTTAGTGACATCCTTGTGTTGCAATTCTAAATAAATGCTAGCCATCGTTACAAAATAATGATACTATGGTACAAACACCAGCTGAAGCCACATTAAAAAAAAAAGACTCGGTGGCTCAACTTTATATCTCCTTAAGGTAATAGCAACCTTAGTCCTTATGTGCACGCTACATTCATTTAGGAAAAGTTGCTGACATTTGGTTTTTGGATTAATGCAGCATTTCTCAGTTGTATGTCCCACTCACCCACTGATCTACTTTAAATTTCCATCAAAGATAAACATCAAACACAGCACTATGTTTAATGCTAGAATTGTAGCGATATTACTTTCTTAATTGATTGTATGCACAGTAAGCTAGAATCTGAACTCAGAGGCTAGAAGCAAATTCCAGGTGCCCATAATCCAGATATGCACAATCAATCACTTTGTTCCATGAACCCTAGTCAACCCATCCTATCCTCGAAGAAGAAATTGCCCAAATACAGTCACCTGGGCATGAATTCACGCTAGTTAATTCAACAGAGATAGCCCCGCTACTCTACTGACAAGCATGCCATGCCTCAATGTTACGCTTGGCGAGAGCACATGTAACCACGCACAACGGCGGATAAGGCTTGTGTCTGGACTTACTAGGGCGTGCGGCAGGAGGGGCACTTGTACTTGAACGGCGCCTCCTTGCAAACGCAGCAACTCCTGCCACCCATCTCCCAACCAAACTCGAGACCGTTCCCCAGAGGAAGCGTCCGCTGGCACTGGTTCCTCAGAGAAAGCGTCGATCAGCACCGCTGTGCCGTTGCTTGGCTAGACAGACCCGAGCTTGACTTGGCTGAAGCTTGGACAAGAGTGGCGGACCCAGGATTTGAAAGTAGGGTTGTCCTAGTCAAAATTTTCATATTCAATATGGTAAAATCCAATACAAAATCAATAACACGGGTATAAATATTTTATATGGTCTGATATACACAAAAATAAATTAACCAACGTGCGATAATATATTTATATGGTTTGGTATACACAACTATATGCTTCTGTAAAAAGAAATGCAATATTTGATTTCTTCATGCCTCAAACTTCAAACTTTCTGGAAAATATGATAACATATTTCATTCAATTCTAGGCTCTGATTTCATTCACACGAACAAATCCCTAACCAATAATATTGAAGCACACATCAATTTCACGTATACACAATCCCTAAGCCCAAATTTACAGTCCAATGTCCAAACCCTATTACCTCGAGGTTTAAGAGAATGGGATTTGGCAGAAGGCTCAGAAGCACACTCACCAGGGCGGCGCACGGCGGACAGCGCACAGCGAACTCGGCTGCTTGGTCGGGCGGCTGGCTTGGCGAATCGGGAGTTGAGTTCGGGGATAGCGGACTGGGAGGGCGGCTAGCTGGTTGGCGCGCACGGCGCCGGCGGGCGGTGGCGCGCCACACGCGTGGCCACGGGAGTAGGCGACCAGGCGGGGGTGTCGCTCGGCGGCCACGCGGGGCGGCGGTCGGCGAGGGTGCCGCACTACAGCTCGGGAGCTCGGCCGCCGGGTGGGCGAGCGGCGGTTGCTCGACGCTCGCGAGTCGCAAAAGTCGCGCTCGGGAGTCCGGAGTAGTGGGCTGCTCGGGAGGAGATGGGTTGGTTGCCTAAGGGCCTATTGTTTGTTAGGCTCTTATTTCTTGTGGGCTTATAGTACCAAAATGTAGAGTAGTAAAAACTTTATGTCAGATTTTAGAGTAGTTCTGGTCTCCTGGACTACTCATTGGGCCCGCCCCCTAGCTCGGCTCACTGGACTACTAGAGCTTGTGAACACAAGTAGCAGAGGTGAGAAGGGGCGGAGGTGGCTAATGGCCAGAGCGCCGATTTCTAATGGATAGGTCGACACGACGAGAGTACGGGAGGAGGAGGAGGCAGCGCAGCTGCACCTGCAGCCCTATCTCTCTAGGACGAAGCCCAAGGTGCGCAAGCGCTAGGTCAATGGATTCAGATAACCGAGAATGGCATCTTTCGGTTGGGCCAGGAATGAAAGGAATTACGGCACGAAACCCCATGGATCACATCGGCCTGAGAAGAATACCGGTCCACAGAGGACAATCCCCTTCGACATAGCGGTCTCCCTTCGGCGCCCATCCCCTGCAACCGCCTTCTCGCCTGTGATCGTGCTTCCCTCCTCTTCCTTCCCCTCTGCTCGCGTGTACTAGGGATGCTTATGTCTAGGTTTCTTGATTTGCGTCGCCCCACGTTCTTGATTTGAGAAGTATGGTTTCTACTTCTCTGTTCTATTTCCTTTATGATCCGTTTCACTAGGCAGTAGTTTTGAACTGGTCATGGGCGAGAGGGCAAAGGAGCAATTGGGTCTGGTTTGTAGCGTGTGATCATATGTTCATTCCATATATGCCTCATCGCACCCTAGCCGAACTCTGTTTCACTAGTTCTACATATGCTATTTGACGAGGCGCCGAATAGGCCGATTCGAGGTGCGCCGCGAAGTTACTCCGATGCAGTGCGCTCGCGCCCTACAGCTGCTCGGGTTAATGCTCCGTCGCGTCACCATCATCAGAGGCCACGCACCATATGGCGCCCTCTGCGCCTCTCCGGCGAACCAGCGCCACCGGCGGGCTATAAAACCTCCTTCGTCGGTCGCTGCTTCAGATGCCTGAGCAGAGACCACAAGTTAGCCGACTGTAGAGATCCCCTGAAGTGCTTGGCGTGCCGCCGCAATGGCCACCTAGCCAAGCACTGCCCGGAGAAGAAAACAGGCCTTCACCGTCCACCAATCCATTCTCGCCTCAAATTCCAAAAGCCACCAGCCAAATCCCGCCTACACTTCCAGAAGCCGGACCTGCGCAGCCGCATTGTCTTCCCTGCCCTCCAACGGCGGGAGGGTGAACCACCGGCTACTGGACCAGTGGAGCGCGGCGCCGCTACGACCTTGGACAAAGGCTCGACGATGGCCTGGTATCCGGGGATGCCGGAGAACCGCCCAACCGCGGGCAGCGCAGTGCTGATCACCTCGGTCACCATGACCCAGGAGGCCACCAGGCTGCGTACCAAGGCCGTGGTGCTGGAGGCACGCGACAAGACGCAGCACATCGACACCTGCATCGGCGACGTCACCAGAATCCTTGCGGGCTGTGTTCGCATGCCGCCCTGCGAGATGCGCACGACGCGCCACCACCCGGAGGATTTCAGGATCGTTTTCAAGCACTCGCACCACAGGACGCTAGCGCTGAGGGTCGGCGGCATCCGGGTCATGGGAGTCGACTTCAAGATTCTCCCATGGCGCGAGGAGACCAACGGCAGGGAAGCCACCTGGTGGTACCATGTACGCATGGCCATCGAGCATCTACCTGGACACGCCTGGAACATTGAGGCGCTCCAGGAAGTGCTCGGTGAAGCCTGCCTCGTCGACACCATTGACCGAGCCACCTACCGCCAGCAGGACTCCGACATCATCTACTGCTGGGCATGGATGTGGTTCCCTGACCAACTGCCAAGGACCAAGACGGTGACCATTTTCGAGCATGGTGCGGGATGGACCCCACCGAACGCAGGGGCGGCGCAGCAGCCCAGGGAGACGCCGCCGCCGCCGCGCGGCAAGGTCCACAACCTCCTCATCCACCTCGACATCGTGGAAGACTGGAGCCCGCCCCGGACTCGCACGCCATCATCTAGCATCAGCGGGGCTCCATCACCTGTCTCCTCCGAGGAGGAGCCGTACCCACGGATCCTGAGCATGGAGTGGAGCCCGAGCGTGATGGACGGGCTCCAGGCGCGACCCAGGCAGGATGCGTGTAGGCCGCCGCCGCGGGCACCTACGCGGCGACACGACGACGATGCTGACGATGACAATGACGACCGGCGCCCACCGCGGGGGTTCCTGGACCGCGGCAAGCAGGCTTTAAACCTGCTGCGCCGCCCGGCGGGATCCAGCAACAACGCGGGGGGTACCAGGCAGCGCACCCGTTCCCCCCCGGCGTCCAGGCGTTGGGGTGGTGGCGCCGCGCACGACGACGAAGCGCACAAGGAAGATGGAGACGGGGGCCGCGGCAGGCGGCTTTCGCGGGACGAGCACCCCTCGCCCCGTGGCGGTGACCCAATGCGCCGTGAGGACTCTGACTGGGAGCGGCGCAGATCGCTTTCCCCTGGGGCGAAGGCGAGGCGCGGATGTGATGAGACTGCGGGTGGAGCACTGAGTGGCGACCTAGGCTCTACTCTGCTTGCGGGGGCTCTTCCGAGCGCCCATGGGGCGCCACCGCCACCGCCCAGACACCCTGACCCCATGATGGACTTCTACAAGGAGACGTGTACTGGTGACATCTGGCCAGCCCTCGCCCGACCATATGATGACTATGACCCCATGATTGGCGAGGCGATGGCGGCGTGTGCTGCGGCAATGCAGAGGCCTCTGTCTTTCTCACCTCCTGGGGGTCCTCTGGTGACCGAGTTCGTTTCCACGGGGTGGGACAAGCTGCAGGAGCTGAACGAGGAGGCTAATGCCCTGGGTCTCGGAAACGTCATCCATTTCGGCCCCGGGGTGCAGCAGGAGATTGATGGCCAGGTGGTGGTCACCGCTGGCATCACCGAGCAGGTCGCTGAACTGATACTGGAGGAGCGCAGGAGTTCCATTGTCGACAGCATGTTCGTTCCCTGTGAGCAGCCAATTCTAGAGACGCCACCACCTCAACAGCCTAAGAGCAAGGCTACAGGCAGGGCGAAAAAGGGGCAGACTGCAACAGGAGGCTTGAGGAGGAGCACCAGACAGCAGGCGAAGATCTGCTCTGTGCCGGTCTCCAAGCGCGCAACACACCGCCTCATCAAGGCATTTGAGATGGTTGGACCAGGGGAGCCGATTGGGGAGGAGGCACTGGAGGCCTTCGCCAAGAGCTTTGGCACGCCGCTCTCCCCAGAGCAGATTGCTGCAGTGAGGAAGCTAACGTCGTTGGACAGTGGGACAGTGATGACGGCGGCAGCACAGATCGTGGCTGATGAGGGAGCTGAGGCCATGGAGGATGGAGGGGACTGAGTTGGCTCGGTTATGACAGTTGCAGGACCAAGTTATCCATGTTAATCCTTAGCAGTTTGTGTGTGTTTAGGTGTAGTGAGGTTGTGTCAGCAGGCATGTTGCACTGCTATGTATCGAGTCAGTGTGATAGGGGAATAGTCCAGTACTGCTGTCTTAGCTGGAAGGAAGTAGTAGTCTGTTGCAGGGAGATGAGTTGGGTTATCAGTAATGGCTGTTGTGTGCCTGAAGCAACCTGTAGTCGCCAGGTTAGTGTGATGTTGGCTTCTCAAGCCCTAATATCAGTGGTTAGTTTGTTGTTCCATGGATAGAAACGACCTTACTGTGCTAACATGGAATGTAAGGGGCCTCAATGACGCTGCTCATAGAGAACTTGTCAGAGAAACGGTGACCTGCTCGCGGCCAAGCATTGCGTGCCTGCAGGAAACCAAACTGAGCTGTCTCACTACTACTCTGGCCCATGAGACCCTCGGCCAATGTCTTGACTCCTATCTTGAGTTGGGGGCTCAGGGGACTAGAGGTGGAATTATTTTAGCCTGGAACAAGGACATGATCTCTGTCACTAATGCAGTAAATAGAAGTTTCACCATTTCAGCAACTATCAAGGTCATATCTTCAGAGACACCTTTCCTAATGACTACATGTTATGGACCTGCGGATGATGGCAGAAAAGATGAGTTCCTTGCTGAATTGATGGCTATTAGGCCGCCAGCTACTATTCCATGGATCATTGTAGGAGATTTCAACCTCATCTATCAGGCCAGCGACAAAAACAACCTGAACCTCAATAGAAGAATGATGGGAAAGTTCAGACGAGCATTAGACGAATGTGAGCTCATGGAGATTGCACTGCAAAACAGGAAATACACGTGGTCCAATGAAAGAGAGAGCCCAACCTTGGTAAGATTGGACAGGATGTTCTGTAATCATGGCTGGGAGGCTGCCTTCCCAAACTTCGCGCTCAACGCTCTGGCAACGGGTGCTTCAGATCACTGCCCGCTGTTCCTGACCCGTCAAGAACGCACAGTCAGAAAGGCGGCCTTTCAAATTTGAAAACCACTGGCTAAAGATTGATGGGTTTAAGGAGGTTGTGACAGCAGCATGGAATAAACCACAATTTGGCTCAGCGCACAGTGTACTAAACAAGAAGATGGCAGAAACGGCTACGGCGCTACGCAACTGGAACAAGAAGCTGTTCAGCAATGCGAGGCTACAGCTGCACATTGCAAATGAGGTCATATTTAGACTGGATATCGCTCAAGAAGTCAGGCAACTCACAGTAGGGGAAATCAGCTTAAGAAGGGACCTCAAGGTTAGAATCTTGGGCCTAGCAGCATTAGAGAGAAGCAGAAGGCGACAGGCATCCAGAATCAATTTCATCAAAGCTGGGGATGCTTGCACGAGATTTTTTCACCTTAAGATGGCAGCTAGGAAAAGAAGAAAATATATTGCATCACTGAAAAACCAAGGCGGCTCCTTGGTCTGGTCAAACAATGATAAACAACAAGTCCTGCAGGAGTATTTTGAGAATTTGATTGGGAAAAAGGTCAGGAGGCAACACACCTTACAATGGCAACATCTCCAGATAAACACCATACAACAGTCTACAGGGCTGGAACTAGACAGACCTTTTACTGAAGACGAATTAGATCAAGCTGTCAGATGCTTACCCAGTGAAAAGGCACCAGGGCCAGATGGATTCACTAATGATTTTTACAAGAACTGCTGGGATATCATCAAGCCAGATATCCTTAATGCTTTCCATGCTTTCTTCATACAGCACAATGGTGCGCTGGAGCATTTAAATACGGCTCAGGTGGTGCTGATTCCCAAAACTGAAACTGCAATAGAGCCAAAGGACTTTAGACCGATTAGCCTGATACACTCTTTTGCAAAGCTGCTGACCAAGGTGCTGGCCATAAGATTATCAGTGTATATTGACAGACTCATCTCACACTCCCAGAGCGCATTCATTAAAAAAAGATACATCCAGGAAAATTTTCTGTATGTCAGGGGGCTAGCACGCCACTACCACAGGACAAAAACACCAGCTTGTCTTATCAAGCTTGACATAACTAAAGCTTTCGACTCGGTATCTTGGGAATACCTGATTGAGCTACTGGGCAGAAGAGGATTCCCTACAAGATGGCTGGACTGGCTGGCAGCAATACTTAGAACGTCCTCCTCAGCTATTTTGCTGAATGGATGTCCAGGAGAAGCTATCAGGCATCGGAGAGGACTCAGACAAGGCGACCCTCTCTCACCCTACCTGTTCATACTAGCAATCGATGTCCTTAACAATATTTTCAACACTGCAACACAGCAAGGATTCATATCAAAGCTCAAGGGGAGGTATGCAAGCCTCCGAATTTCAATGTATGCTGACGATGCGGTAATCTTCACCAACCCCACACGGCAGGACATTACCTGCATCATGGAGATCATGAACGCGTTTGGTGCAGCCACTGGACTGAAGATCAACATGCAGAAGAGTATCATAGCGCCGATTTGGTGCTCTGGACTAAACATGGAAGATATATTGCATGACTTCCTGGGGCCAAGAGTAAATTTCCCAATACAATACTTAGGCCTACCTCTCACACTTGGAAGAATCAAAATGGTGCATTTGCAGTACATCCAAGACAGAGCAAAGGGAAGAGTAGCAGGTTGGCAGGGCCGACTACTGAGTGTGGCTGGCCGAAGAGAACTGGTGCGCTCTGTGCTCAGCTCAATCCCGGTCTATTTGCTGACGGCAGTAAAAGCACCCAAAAAATTCCTAAAAGAACTAGACAAACTGCGTAGACGATTTCTATGGGCAGGAGACAAGGAGCTTACAGGAGGAAATTGTAAGGTGGCATGGACCAAGGTCTGCACACCAACGGTAAATGGGGGCCTTGGCATCATCGAGCTTGATAAGTTCAGTCGCGCTCTGCGACTTCGTTGGCTATGGTATTCATGGGATGACACAGCCAGGCCGTGGAAAGGTCTAGATCTACCGATAGACAACACTGATATAGCACTCTTCAACGCGGCAACAACTGTGACCTTAGGCAACGGAAACAAGGCTACCTTCTGGACCTCTCGCTGGCTGCAAGGAGAAGCACCTGCAACCTTATACCCGGTCCTGTTCAAACACAGCAAAAGGAAGAATAGAACAGTTCAGGATGCGCTGACTGAAGACAAGTGGATCAGAGATGTGGACCACAACATGTCTCATCAGGTGATTCAAGAATTTGTGTCGCTATGGGAACGTCTGCAGGAGGTTATTCTACAGCCGACACAGCATGATCAGATAACCTGGCTACATACCAGCGACGGCCAGTATTCAGCAAGCTCGGCGTACAGACTACAATTCATGGGAACGAATCCATCCAGGACAGCTGACATTACATGGAAGACAAAGGCACCACCAAAATGTCGATTCTTCACATGGTTGATGCTACAGAATAGGATCTGGACGGCGGCGCGACTGTTAATCAGGCAATGGCCTAATGACTATTTCTGTCAGCTTTGTGTAAGGAATCTAGAAACGGTATCACATCTCTTCCAGGAATGCTGCTACTCTATGATGATCTGGGACAAGGTGGGTGTCTGGATCAGTGCAGCACATCTGAGGCCGGTGAACTAGGACCCAAACTGAAGACATGAGCCAATGGTATGCTGATATGGGAGACAAGGGCCCAAAAGCTACAAGAAATGGTGTGCGTTCAATGATTATGTTGACTACCTGGGAACTATGGAAGGAGAGGAATAACCGAGCTTTCAACAGATCGTCAAGAACGCCGGAGCAACTTTTCAGAGTGATACAGGATGAAGCAAAGAACTGGCTGCATGCTGGAAATAGAGGTCTAGAGATGGTGCTGCCGCAAACGGCTCAGCTAGTCGTTAATGATCATATCCATATGTAAGTGTTCCTTAGAAGGTTTTTAGGGGTGGCAGGGCAAACACTGTAAAGGTGTATGCCAGGCAAAATGAGCGCCTCTCGCGCTGAGACACTGTAATTTCATCCTTCACTTATTAATCAAAGCCGACAACGGATCTTTCGAAAAAAAAAAAAAAGACGAGGTGCGCATTTTCAGCTGCCAGCGGTATATCACTTTGGTTGCAGCTATTAAAGTATATGATACATCAATTACTGTTTTGTTCACTTAGCTGATAAGTCATGGCTGAAAGTACTGTTGGCTGATTTATTGTAAGAGAAAAATAATATTCGTTGGCTGAAAAAATATGGCTTATAAGCCAAACGAACGGGGTGCGGTTTTGATTACTCACGGTTAGTCACTTCGGTTGCAGCTAGTTCAGAATTGCAGCTCTCTCTACGGTTGAATTGTAGATCTATTGATTGACAATCACCATGGGTTGTATAGATTGAGGTAGCAAATCAAGTATAAGCATGTGACTGCAAACACACCGCAAAAAAATAACTACAACATCAGGTGAGGTCGTGCTCTGTAACATCTTTTGTATATGATTACATTGCGACAATTGGTATCTATGACACTATATGTGTTATGAACGACGTATAGGAATATGAAGTAAAGAATCAATCAACAAAGGATACACACGATTTAACGTGGAAAATCCCTCCGATGTGAAGGGGAAAAACCACGGGCACCAGCCAGCAACAATCTCACTATCTCAAGAGTTTTGGGTTACACGCCTATGACGGCTTACAAGAGAATCAAGTCTCCACGAAACCCTAGCAAGGGTGTATATACCGTACCGTACCGCGGGGGGCTCCGCCCCCCGCACCCCCCCAGCACAGGGGCGAGACCTGATGGGCCGGCTTCAGACTCCGCTACGCTCCGGCCCAAGCCTCCCGCGACGGCCCTCCACTTCGCTCCGTCAGAAAACCCGGCCTATATCCTGGAGTGAATTTGGAACAACTCCAACAAAACTCCACCTTGAGATAAATTCATCTTGTATCATAAATCAACCCTTCATCCTGAACATAACAAAGATAGAAAACCACGGGTGCCAACAATAGTCTCTTGGACTATCTAATTAAACCAACTAAGCTTGAGCACAGCTCAAACTTAGCAACAGGAACATGCTTTGTCATCATATCAGCAGGATTACCATGAGTACTAATCTTGCATACCTTCAGCTTACCTTCTTCAATCACATCACGCACAAAATGATACTTGATATATATGTACTTAGTTCTCTCATGGAACATCTGATCTTTAGTGAGGTAAATTGCACTTTGACTGTCACAGTGCAAACTTATGCAAGATTCAACTCCACAAAGCTCAGCGTACAAACCTTTCAGCCAAATTAATTCTTTGCACGCTTCACAAATAGCCATATATTCTGCTTCAGTAGTAGACAGAGCAACAACTGACGGTAAAGTAGCCCTCCAACTCACAGCACAACTGCCAACAGTAAACACATAACCTGTAAGTGATCTTCGCCTCCGGCGACGGGCCTCCGCTTCGCTCCGTCAGAAGCCCGGTCTATATCCTGAAGTGAATTTGGAACAACTCCAACAATATGTTGTTGTCTTCACTTGTAAATCTGGTCTCGTTCGCAAAGGCGAAAAGGCTCTCGTTTGAGTATTGGTGAAATTGGCTGATGTGCCTGCAACTCTGGTCACTTGGGAGAAACTAGATGGAATGCATGACAAGTTTCCATTGTCACTGGCCTTGGGACAAGCCATTTCTTCCGGAGAGGGTGATGTCACGACTCAAGCTACAGTAGACAGAAGACAGGTCCTAAACCTCAACTCGAACCACATTCCTGTGTTCCTGCCCCGAAATCCTCCAGTTGATTTTCCTTTCACCCTCTAGATTTCCTCCCAGTTCTCTTGTCGTTACAGTATAAGCACATCCTTGTCCAATCGATCATGCATTTTTCCTCATGAGATTTCTGTTTCCAACCCATGAGAAACGCTTGCGCGGTTTGTCAAGCTCTTCTAGCCCTTGTAAACCTTGGAAGCTGTGAGGAGATATATGGATTGCGGTGCCAAAACTGATTTGACTAACGTTGCCTGCCTCGCTGGGCCGAGTTGTTTCCCTCGCCATCGTTGCAGACGCCCTGTGATATGATTTTGTCAGAACATGGTTATAACCGGCCTTCCCACATTTTTTTTTAGATAATGGATAAAACAATATCCGGCCTCTACATCCATAGATGTACACAGCCTATTATTACAAAGTTTTAGAGGAAAAAGAGAGAGCCAGTCTTATAGATCGACCCGGAAGCTAATTCAAATAGTATAAATGTTTCCATCCTTTATTAGATATCTCTAAAGCAATTATTTCCAATTTCTTGCTCATCGTAGAGAGCGCGTCCTTGGCTATCTCATCACGCTGCAGCTGGGCCCAAGAGCGTAACCAGTACGCTCCTCTAAAAATTACCTGCATCATAGAGTTAGATCTCATTTGATTAAAAACAACATCATTACGGCATCTCCAAATAGCCCAAAACATGGCAGCCACCCCCACCCAAATCAAATTTCTAATCCTTTTATTTTGATTAGTTAGCCAATTACCAAGCATGTGGCTGATTGATCTTGGTTGGGTCAGACTAGTAGCAAAAAAGATAATCATCCATATCATTTTGGTAAGGGGACAGTCTAGGAACAAGTGTTGGATAGTTTCATTCCCATTACAGCAGATACACTTCTGACTCCCCTTCCAATTTTTTCTAGCGATGTTGTCTTTGGTTAAGACGACACCCCTTTGCAAGAACCAAAGAAAGATTTTAATTTTTAGAGGAATTTTTATCTTCCAGATCTTCTTATGACGAAAATGTGTTTGTGTATCTATAAGATAGAGATACATAGAGCGGACAGAGAATAACCCAGATTTGGTTAAACTCCATCTGAAGTAATCTGAACCTTCCACCAATTCGACATTTGAGATCCGTGCTACTAAACTAAGCCATTCTGCAAGTTTATTATCCACCAGAGCCCTTCTAAAAGAGATGTTTAGTGGGCTAGTAGTCATCACTTTTGAGACTGTTGCGTGAGGATCCCGCACTATATTATATAAGGATGGATATTTAAATTTCAGAGGCTTATCTCCTACCCATGTGTCGTCCCAAAACCTAGTGTTGGTTCAATCTTTAATATCGAATGAACCATTAGCCAGCACCTCATCTTTGATATGCATGAGTCCTCTCTAGAAATGAGAGTCATTGGGTTTGACTGCCACCTGAGTTAGGCTCTTAGAGCTTAAGTATTTATTCCGTAAAAGAGATTGCCATATGCCTTCTGAGTTTAGCAAGAGTCCGAGATACTATTTGAGAGGGAAACATGAGCTTGTTGCTGGTATGTCCTTGAGCACCTCGTCAAGCTTTAAATTCTCACATTTAAATGGTGCCACTAGGAATTTTGGAAAGTTTGTGCAGAATCCTATTGTTTGTCCAAATCGCTCAGGTATTTGAGCAAAGGGTCAGAACGTCAGCGACACACATTGAAACCCAAAGCGAGCAGTTGTTCTCAAACCACTCCGAAACCAAATAGTAGATCACAACACGAAGTCACACATGAGTTGCATATTGGCACACCAACAAAAAATGGAGAGCTATAGATCATCGTGGCAAATATCATATCCGATACCGGACCAATGGATCCTTGAACTGAAGCCGCTGGTTATACACCCTCCACGCATAGTCCTCCAGTAGGAAAGAGTGAAACCTCCATCCATCCTCGTCGTCGGCTCCGGCACCATTTGCCTCGTCTTCGCGGCCTTCTCCGGCGGCATTGGAGAGCGGGACCAAGGGCGATATGATGTTGTCCAAAGACAGAGTGATAAGGACCGTCAGCGACAGACGGTCAGTCTCGCCATGCTGCGTCTCCATGGGTGCGGCGGATGTGGGGCGAGCCATCCCTCTCACTTTCTTCAACTTGCCATTGCTCCACACCTAGCACGCGAGCCAAAAGGAATCATGGCAACAAAAGATGAGTGCTGCCGCCCTGTCTGAAGAGTGAAGAACAGCTCATATGACACAATGGTGTTGTTTTTTTGTATGTGTTTGAAAAGCAGAGACGTTTGACTCTGTTTGTGTGTGTGTGTGTGTCTTGACGTGTTCCAAACTGGGCGATGATCAGTGAGTGAACCACACCAGCTGATGCTGACATGGGACCTGATTGCCTAACTGGGTCAAAAATAAAAACTGAGTGGTGATGCTGAATTGCTGATGCGCAACCTACTTTAGAATTTGATGCCGCTGGCCGCTGCATAAACAAAACGGATGCTGACAATCTCTGCCGCTGGTTCCTGTACGTTCTGTTCCAGTGGCACTACCACCTCTAGCGTGTACTAGAGCACTAAATAAATGGCCTCTAAATTTTGACCAGATAAAGACGATATAAGAATAATTACGGTGCTTTACATAATCTCTGCTTTCTTTATGGAAGATGCCATTGCAAATTTCAGTTACTAATGTTCATGAAATGAAATATCTGAGAGATTTGTACTTATAATTAAATACCTGGGCAACGTCGCCGATGGTGACAAGGATCGCGCCGTCACGTGCGCCCACTGCCGTCCACTCGCCGCCGTCGTTCATGACCCAGCTCGGCGGTGCCTCTTCCTGCCCGGTCGCTTCCCACTGGCAGTGAAGTGCCACGACGTACGGGTACGCCTTCGCCTTCCCGAGGGCCGGAGGCGCCGTATCGGCTGTGGAGACCCGGGAGGCCCACAGCAGGCACCGCGGCTTCCTCCTCCCCTCCGCGAAGGGCTCCTCCCGGAAGCCCGTGTCGGGGCACCCAGAGAGAAGCGCCACGACCCGCATGCCCACGTCCCTCATCCGACGCGCGTACTCCGCCGCAGCCGGGAGCGCGTCCATGTCCCCCTCGCAGGCGTCGAACACCATGGCGGGATTGTCGGCGCCGCCGCCGTCTACATCCTGCTCTCCCCCCTCCTCCTCGGAGAAGCCGAGCGTGCGGAGATTCGACTCCAGGCGCGTGGACGCGTCGAGTTGAGACAGTTCGGCGAGCGCGGAGGACGGTAGCTCGGAAGGGAGGCCGTGGCCGGCGAGGTGGAAGTAGCCCACGTCCGCGGCGTCGCGGAGCGCGCGCTGATCGGGGGACTCGAGCGAGACCAGAGGCGGAGGCGAGGGCGACACCTGCGACCGAGCTGCGAGTGGAGACCGTAGCTGCGGCGCCGGGGACGAGAGGAGGAGGCGGTGCAGGAAAGCAGAGAGCGCGGCGTCCGTGGTGCCCCCAGCGGCCGCGGACGACGGCGCCGCGTGGTGGTTCGACGGCGTTGGCGGAGGAGGGCCTGGGAGCGCGCTCCCTCCGGCGGTGGTCCTCGACGTGGCTGTGGCGGACTCGGAGGACGAAGCGGCCATGGAGACGGCCGGAGCGGCGATCGCAGCGCAGGGGTGCTTTGCTGGTAAACGTGTACTGGCCACAGGGGTAGTTGGGCGCCGTTTGCTATCGTGCGAAGGAGGCGGGCCTTTATCCGGGTCGTGTTGGTCTGGTTGTGTGCACCCACCTGCTGGCCCAGCGGTGGGCCACCTTTGCGAATTGCGGCGACCTGGACCGGTGAAGCTGGCAAGTGGGCCGGTGCACGGAGCACGGCTTACTGGCCCCATTTCCAACAAGGCAACAGCTCCCGCCAAATCAGAATTCTGCTGCTCTGCTTCGTTGTGCATTAGGGTTTTTTTTAAAAAAAAAAAGAAATCTGGAGGGCCTTGTTGGCCCCTACACTTAATAAGTAGGATTAACGCAAGCTTTGACATTGTTGAAGGATCTGAATAGACATGCGTGATGACATCTTATAAGTGAGAGGAATAACTGCATGAAAGCATCCGTTTCCGTGAACCGTCGAGACTGACCTCAGTGATGACTTCAGATTTAGAGCATGCTGGCTCATATATGATCGTGAATTATAAGTTGGAATAGTATTTTCCTCTCACATCAAACCAGCCAGCGGTAAATAATCCACGATCGTTTACGACGAAACGAACATGTTGTTCGCTGTGCTGCGCCGGGTACTATCTAGTTGCATTTGCTGGCTCACGTTAATACAGGAAAAATGAGAGGGTTAGCTTCGGACGCCGGAGCAGGAACACATAGGTTGCAGTGTTGCTCTTAGCTTGATTGTAGACCCTTTATGTAGGTGGTGTTTAAATTCAGGAGCTAAAGTTTAGAGGTGTCACATCGGGTGTTACATGAGAGTGTTCGGATAGTAATAATGTCGGGTACCATAAAAAGGGGTCCCATAAGTAAGGACCGAAAAAATCGCTTAGAACCCTGTAAAAATCGAAGCCAAGAGACAACTACCGGCAAACCCCCACCTTATCCGAGACTCGGCTGGACCGCCCGGCCCACCTTGAACAGTACCTCGACTCGCCCGAGGCTCCGCCCGTAAGGCCTCGGACGAGGTGCTGATTCTCCGCCTCGCTCGAGGCCCCGCACGTAAGGCTCGGACGAGGTGCTGATTCTCTGCCCCGCTCGAGGCCCCGCACGTAAGGCCTCGGACGAGATACCGATTCTCCGCCTCGCTCGAGGCCCCGCCCGTAAGGCCTCGGACGAGGTACCGATTCCCCGACTCGCTCGAGACCTCGCACGTAAGGCCTCGGACGAGGTGCTGATTCTCCGCCTCGCTCGAGGCCCCGCACGTAAGGCCTCGGACGAGATACCGATTCTCCGCCTCGCTCGAGGCCCCACCCGTAAGGCCTCGGACGAGGTACCGATTCCCCGACTCGCTCGAGACCTCGCACGTAAGGCCTCGGACGAAGTACCGATTCTCCGCCTCGCTCGAGGCCAGCTCGGCAACAACCCCGTCGCCTCCGCCTTGACTGACTCCTCTGACAGGACGTCACATCCAACTAACGCGTTCAACCAATCCCGCGATATCAGCCGAACGACGACTCGACACAGCGGAGTGGCCGACGAGACGTGAGTCACATCGATGCCATGCCGTCCGGGACAGGACGGGGCAGGGGTTACCGGCCGTTGTGCTCGGCACTGCGCCCACGACTGACGCCCATGCTGCACTGTGCTACCTAACCCCTGCTCCGAGGACAGTGCGGCGTGGAGAGTCATGTCTGGGTCCCTGTAGCCTCGGAATCAACGAACAAAGATCAAATGCTCCCTCCGAGCCTCGGCTATCCGTTTCGGGGTCTCGGTCGCCTCGGGACTCGCACCCGCCGAGCCTCCCACAGTGGTCCAGCCTCTGCACCGACTGGGCCTCGGCTCTCTATGTAATCAACATACAGTGATCGGCACGTCGTCTGCAGTACGCACCATACTCTGTGCCAAGCCATAGGAGCTCCCACGTCGCACAGGATCAGGCGTGACCGGCACGTCGCTCCAGTACACCGAGGACAAGACCGCTCCATCGACCATGCCGCCATAGTGGCGAGTTATAGGGCTCGGACACACCGCCTCTGCTCACAAAACAACACGTAGCGAACACATGTAATGCCCTTGTGCCTCCCTTCGATTATAAAAGGGAGTGATCGGGGCTGCTTCTAGGGAGACACACACGGAGACGAGCGAACTCACGAGAACACGAACTCACGCATAGACAGAAGGTAGACTCACGCATAGGGACACCCAGGCACACACGAACAAGCAACTCATGCCACTACGCAGAGACCTGGGGCTAGCTCCCTCTCTCGCCCTGCTTGTAAACCCCTACTACAAGCACCTCGGTGTAAGGAATACAAAATCGATCTCTCAGACTGGACGTAGGGCACCTATTGCCTGAATCAGTATAAACCTTGTGTCTCTTTGCATCACCATCCGGGATTAGGGACACATAGTACATTTTCACTAGTTGGTTGAGGGCTCGCCGGTCCAAAACACCGACAGTTGGCGCGCCAGGTAGGGGTCATACTACGTGTCAGCTTCATCATCCCAATAAGTTCTGGATGGCAGACCCCGTGCGATCACTTTGTCTTGGCACAGTGATCTAGTTCGGGAGCCTAGAGTTCATGTCTCTAGGATCTAAGTATGATATGGTACTCCTCACACCCAGAGCCCCACCGACCGACGATGACATCACGCACCAGCAGCCCAGGCGTAGATGGCGCCCGAGCCACCGCTCTCGTCGCACTCGCCAGGCACGACGCGAGCAGGACCACCCCGACACCGCGCGAGCTCAGGGCAACGCACCGCGCTCCGCTGGTATCCCATGCCTGGCTGTTGGTACAGAGTCCTTGGTTGGGGACCTGTCCAGCTTAAGCCTAGGCAAGGGAAAGACACCGGTGGCGCGCAGCAACGCCCTGTCATCAAGCTCTGCCCCGCCACCTCCTGAGGAGTCGACTTCGGCGGAGCAAAGCCCGGTGATGGCACCATCCCCATACCCCTTCAAGTTTGGCAACACCGCCATCGCCTACGCTTCTGCTCACACGGAGCCCTTAGGACGCCACCAACGCTTCGCCCTCGACCTCGACGCCACAACCTCAACCCACACCCATGCTGACTCCTCGGAGGAGGACGAGGCATGGGCCAGAGCGGACTTTTCCAGGCTTCATGACCCTAAAGCCATGCGCCGCTTCCTGGCCGCAAGCGACTACTACTTCGGCTACTCCGACTCCGATGACAAAGGCACTTACGACCCCACTCGTGAGTGCTTCCACGTCGAGCTCAGGATGCCGAGCATGGTCGATGAGGACGAAGGGGCAGGATCTCGCTCCCCGCCCCCCGAGGGGGCAGGCAGCACCGCACCTCCACGCGTCGAGCCCCGGGCAGCGTGGAACGAGAACCTTGCCCCCAAGGAACTTTGATGCCTTGACCCAGAGAAACTCCATGAGCTCCATGCCAAGGTCGAGCAGGACCGACTCCTTCTGCAGCAGCTCCGAGACACCCTCGAGCAAGAGCAGCGGGGTCGCGGTGATAGCGAAGCAGCCCGGCGGAGGGCTCGCAATGTCAACCACCGCATCAACAATGATGTAGGGGGTGAGCAACCCCCTATCTTCAATTGCGCTAGCCAGAACATCGCGGCAGCGGTGATGCTACTCCTAACTATGCCCGAGCCCTCTACCACGGAGGGGCGACTGGTCCACGGCGAGCTCTGAGACCTCCTCGAGACCGCCGCAGTATAGCAAGCCGAAAGTTCTGCCTCTCAACGGCGTGGAGGTGCCTCGGAACTACCCGCGGCATCGCCTCGGCAGGGTAGAGAGGCCTCGGTTCATCCCGAGCCTGCTTGGGCACCGACAGCCAACAGGGCCCCCTCGGTGCACGATCACCTTGGCGACCGACGCAAGGCACAAGGTGACCACAATGTGGTCAGCAGGCGACGGCGCCACGACAACAAGGGGCCCGCCCGAGGCTACTATCCGCACCGAGGCGGTTGCTACGATAGTGGAGAGGACTACAGTCCTTCCCCTGGGCCACCTGGCCCTCGAGTCTTCAGCTAGGCCATCCACGGCGCTCACTTCCTGGCCTGGTTTCGCCAACCGGCCAACCACACAAAGTACAGCGGTGAGACCAACCTCGAGCTATGGCTGGCCGATTACCACCTGGCTTGTCAGCTAGGTGGCGCGGACGATGACCTGCTCATCATCCGCAACCTCCCATTGTTCCTGTCAGACTCAGCACGAGCCTGGCTCGAACACCTCCCTCCCTCATAGATCCACAACTGGTGCGACTTGGTAAAGGTCTTCGTTGGGAATTTCCAGGGCACACACGTACACCCTGGGAACTCCTGGGACCTCAAGAGTTGTCGCCAGAAGCTGGACGAGTCTCTCCGAGACTTCATCTGACGCTTCTCCAAGCAATGCACCGAGTTGCCCAGCGTCGGTGACTCAAAAATCGTCTAGGCATTCCTCTCTGGCACCTCCTGTCGAGACCTGGTCTGAGAGTTAGGCCAGAACGTACCAACCTCGGTGGCCGCGCTCCTCGACATCGCCACCAACTTCGCCTCGGGCGAAGAGGCTGTCGGGTCCATCTTCTCCGACAACGATGCCAAGGGGAAGCGGAGGGACGAGGCCCCCGGGGCCTCGGCCCCCACCTCCTCAAGAAAAAGAAAAGGGTCACCAGGGGAAGCAGGAGGTCCTCGAGGCCGGTCTCATCACAGCCGCAGATCGCAAGAATCCCCGAGGCCCTGTCAGAGGCCCTATGCTCTTCGGCGACATGCTTAAGAAGCCCTGCCCTTACCACCAAGGCCTGGTGAAGCACACCCTCAAAGAGTGCACCATGCTCCGACGTTACTACGCCAAGCTCAGGCTCCCCTACGACGATGCCAAGAAGAAGGGCGCCGCCGACAGGGACGACGACAAGGACGACAGGTTCCCCGAGGTGTACAACGCGTTTATGATCTTTGGCGGGCCTTCAGTGTGCCTCACGGCGCGTCAGCGAAAGAGGGAGCGCTGGGAGGTCTTCTCGGTTAAGGTGGCCACTCCCTGGTACCTCGACTGGTCTCGGGAGGCAATCACCTTTGATCGGGATGACCACCCCGATTACGTCCCAAACCCCGGGTAGTACCCACTCGTCGTCGACCCAATCATCGGTAACACCTGGCTCACCAAGGTGTTGATGGACGGAGGCAGCCGTCTCAACATCCTCTACGCCAACACCCTAGAACTCCTGGGGCTCGACCAGTCACGGCTCTGAGGCAATGCCATGCCCTTCCACAGCATCGTGCCAGGGAAACGCACGTGACCCCTCGGGCGCATCGACTTGCCCGTCTGCTTTGGCACTCCCTCCAACTACCGCAAGGAGGTCCTCACCTTCGAGGTGGTTGGGTTCAAGGGGGCCTACCATGCCATCCTGGGGCGCTCATGCTACACCAAGTTCATAGCGATCCCCAACTACACCTACCTCAAGCTCAAGATGCTAGGCCCCAACGGCGTCATCACTGTCAAGTCCACATACGAGCATGCATACGACTGCAATGTCAAATGCATTGAGTATGCCAAGGCTCTCGTGGAGGCCGAGACCCTCATCGTCGACCTCGACCGACTTGGCAGCGAGGCGCCTGACTCCAAGCGTTGTGCCGGGACTTTCGAGCCCACAGAGGCCGTCATACTCGTCCCAGTCGACCCCACCTGTTCCAATGGCCATGCGCTGAGGATCAGCGCCACCCTCGATAGCAAATAGGAAGTTGTGCTCGTTGACTTTCTCCGTGTGAATGCCGATGTATTCGCATGGAGTCCCTCGGATATGCCGGGCATACCGAGGGAAGTCACCGAGCACGCCTTGGACATCCGGGCTGGCTCCAGACCACTAAGGCAGCGCCTGGGCCGATTCGACGAGGAAAAGCACAGGGCCATCGGTGAGGAGGTGCAGAAGCTTTTGGCGGCCGGATTCATCAAGGAAGTATCCCATTCGGAGTGGTTAGCTAATCCTGTATTAGTTAAGAAGAAGAATGGGAAGTGGAGGATGTGTGTAGACTACACCAGTTTGAATAAAGCATGTCCAAAAGTTCCATTCCCATTACCTCGAATCGACCAAATCATTGACTCCACTGCAGGATGCGAAACCTTATCTTTCCTTGATGCGTATTCCGGTTACCATCAAATCAAGATGAAAGAATCCGACCAGCTCGCGACTTCTTTCATCACACCATTCGGCATGTACTGCTATGTGACTATGCCATTCGGCCTTAGAAACACAGGGGCCACATACCAGCGATGCATGACCTAGGTCTTTGGCGAGCACATCGGGCGAACCGTCGAGGCCTACGTGGACGACATCATGGTCAAGTCTAGGAAGGCCAGCGATCTCGTCGATGACCTAGAGATAGCCTTCAAATGCCTCAGAGAAAAGGGCATCAAGCTCAACCCTGAGAAGTGTGTCTTTGGGGTCCCCCGAGGCATGCTCTTGGGATTCATAGTCTCAGAGCACGGCATCGAGGCCAACCCAGAGAAGGTCTCGCCCGTGACCAACATGGTACTGATCCGAGACCTCAAGGGAGTGCAGAGGGTTATGGGAAGCCTTGTGGCCCTGAGCCACTTCATCTCGCGCCTTGGCGAAAAAGGCTTGCCTCTGTACCGCCTCTTGAGAAAGTCCAAACGCTTTTCTTGGACCCCCGAGGCCGAAGAAGCCCTCACCAAGCTCAAGGCACTGCTCACCAATCCTCCCGTCCTGGTGCCGCCAACCAAGGGCGAGGCCCTCTTACTCTATGTTGCCACAATGACCCAAGTGGTCAGCACGGCTGTAGTGGTCGAGAGGCAGGAAGAGGGGCATGCTTTACCCGTCCAATGACCTGTTTACTTCATCAGCGAGGTGCTCTCCGAGACCAAGACACGCTACCCCCATATCCAGAAGCTGATCTACGCCATAGTCTTGGCTCGACGCAAGCTGCGTCACTACTTCGAGTCCCACCCGGTGACCGTGGTGTCGTCTTTCCCCCTGGGAGAGATAATCCATAACCGGGAGGCCTCGGGCAGGATAGCCAAGTGGGCCATCAAACTCATGGGGGAAGCCCTATCTTTTGTGCCTCGGAAAGCAATTAAATCCCAGGTCTTAGCCGATTTTGTGGCTGAGTGGACCGACACCCAACTGCCACCTACTCAAGTCCAGGCAGAGTGCTGGACCATGTACTTCGACGGGTCCCTGATGAAGACCGGGGCAGGCACAGGTCTGCTCTTCATCTCAACCCTCGGAGTGCACATGCGCTACATGGTTTAGCTCCACTTCGCCGCCTCCAACAACGCAGCCGAGTATGAGGCCCTTGTCAACAGCTTGCAGATCGTCATCGAACTTGGAGTGCGGCGTCTTGACATATGCGGCGATTCATAGCTCGTCGTCGATCAAGTGATGAAAGAGTCAAACTGCCATGACCCCAAAATGGAGGCGTACTACAAATTGGTATGTCACCTAGAGGACAAGTTCGATGGCCTCGAACTCAACCACATTGCGCGAAAGTTCAATGAGGCCGTGGACGAACTAGCAAAGATGGCATTGGCATGGGCCCCGGTCCCCCCGAATGTCTTCGCCAGAGACCTCCACAAGCCTTCCATCGACTATGCCTCAATGGCGGAAGAGGGCCCACCGGTCGAGCCCATCACAGGGCCCGAGGCCCCCTCTGTCACCGAGGCCCCTGTGGCCGAGCTCGAGGCCATGGAAGTCGACATGGAGCCTCCCGAGGCCAACCGAGGCACGGACTGGCGAGTCCCATTCCTTGATTGCCTCGTTCGAGGAGAGCTTCCTGCAGACAGGACCAAAGCCCGACGGCTTGCGCGATGAGCCAAAACTTACATCCTCAGCAACGGCAAATTTATAGGCGAAGCCCATCTGGCGTCCTCCAACAATGCATCACCACTGAGGCAGGCCAAGCCCTACTTTGTGACTTGCACACAGGAGCCTGTGGGCACCATGCAGCGCCTTGGACACTCGTAGGAAACGCTTTCCGCTAAGGGTTCTACTGGCCAACGGTGGTTGCTGACGCCACCAAGCTGGTATGCTCCTGCGAGGGATGTTAATACTATGCATGGTAGACACACCTCCTGGCCCAAGCCCTCCAAACCATCCCCATTACATGGCCATTTGCCGTATGGGGACTCGACATGGTTGGGCCTCTGCAGAAGGCCCCCGGGGGCTATACCCATCTGCTGGTTGCGATCGATAAATTCTCCAAGTGGATCGAGGCTCGTCCGATCAATCGAATCAAGTCCGAGCAAGCGGTGCTGTTCTTCACTGATATCATCCACAGGTTCGGGGTTCCAAACACCATCATCACTGACAATGGGACACAATTCACCAGCCACAAGTTCCTAACGTTCTACGACGACCACCACATCCATGTGGCTTGGTCAGTCATAGGACACCCTAGGACAAACGGCCAAGTAGAACGTGCCAATGGCATGATCCTACAAGGCCTCAAGCCAAGAATATACAACCGGTTGAAGAAATTTGGCAAGAAATGGCTTACCGAACTCCCATCGGTCATCTGGAGCCTGAGGAACACCCTGAGCCGAGCCACGGGGTTCACACCATTCTTACTGGTCTATGGAGCCGAGGCCATCCTCCCCACTGACTTGGAGTACGGTTCCCTGAGGCTCTAGGCCTACAACGAGCAAAGCAACCGCACTGCCCGCGAGGACACCCTCGACCAACTAGAGGAAGCCCGAGACATCGCGCTGCTACACTCCACCAAATACTAGCAAGCCCTACGACGCTATCAAGCCTAACGCATTCGAAGCCAAGACCTAAAGGTGGGCGACCTGGTGCTGAGACTGAGGCAGAGCAACAAAGGCCACCACAAGCTGACCCCACCATGGGAAGGGCCGTACATCGTCGCCCAAGTGCTAAAGCCCGGGACCTACAAGCTAGCCAACGAGAAGGGCAAAATCCTCACCAACGCTTGGAACATAGAATAGCTACGTTGCTTCTACCCTTAAATTTCCAAGCATTATATACATTGTTTCTCAAAATACAATAAAGAAGCGTTCTTTAGTTATTCTAATTTTTCGAGAAACCTCTCGAACCTATCGATGGGGGATCAGCGTTACGATAACGCTACAAGGGAGACTCGGCTCTGCCTCTACAGAACCGAGCCTCCCTCGGGGGCTAGAAGGGAGGGGACCCCCCTAACTCCTAGGCACCATTTTTAGTCGTTTTTCGAAAAAAATTTCTACGCCAAACTCTCTAGCGTACTCTAACAAATCAATTGTAAAAAACCTAAGGACTGAAAGTCTGTCTCAGGGCCAAAAGGTCAGTCGAGCCACGAGATGGCCTATGCCTTCGGGCTATGGCATCTCCCTCACCACCTTTTGCCCGAGGGGCAGCTTAGGCTTCGAGGAAGTTTTTTGCAAGCTGATATGTTCAGAGACGAGACAGAGGGCAGAGGCTCAGAAATACAACAAAAAATGATTAAAAAGCGTAGACTCATAAGTACTTCAAAAAAGGCCTCGACGCCCACAAGCGTTACGGTATAATAATCTAAATCCTAATCTATTTACATGGCCCCTTTGGCCCAGGTCAGAACTCAGGGTCGCCAGTGTCGGTGGTCGGCGCAGGAGGAACCACCTCCTCTTCAAATAGCTTGGCCAGCACCATGCCAGGGCCCTCGGCCGCCTCCACCAGCTTCATGACTTTGGCCTCGGCCTCCTCATCATCCTCAGCCAAGACGTAACCATCGTTGACGGCCTTGAGGTCGATGTCGGCGTAGTGCGAGGAGACGACAGCCAGGGCGAGCTTGACGCCCATATGCAGCGCCCCCCGGAGTCGCTCGTGGACTCGGCCGCTCAACGCGATCAAGCGGCTCCCGAGGGAGCTGCCTGATTCGACCCCCCTGACCTCCAAGGCCTCATAGGTGGTATGGGCAGCGCTCTACAGCACGTTGTGCTCCTGGATCTCGGCCTCGAGCACCGCCTGCACCCCAAAAGAGGCCTCAGCTACCCGGGAGACCTCCTTCTCCAACCCTGCACCAAGACAAGCGGGATGGGGTTAAGCACAAAAGGAAACAAGCTGACCAGGGGCGCAAGCCCACGAGACTCACCCTTGGCTTTCTCCCTCCAGTTCTTGACCTCAACCCGAGAGGCCTCGGCCGCCCTGGAAGCCTCCCTCTCCAACCCTGCATCACATCGGGGAGTTAGGGGTCGAACGCAAGAAAAACAAATAAAACAAAGGGCGCGGCTCAACAGGACTCACCCTCGGCCTTTTCCTTCCAGGCTAAGGCCTCGACCCGAGAGGCCTCGGCCACCTTAAGGGCCTCAGCCACGGCACCTTTCATCAGCACGTGCGTGCCCTGCTTCGCACCTAGCTGCTCAGCAACGGCCTTGGTAGAGGCCTCCACTTGTTCGGCCTGAGACCTGAAGGTGTCCCACTCGCCGGCCACCCGGGTCAGCTCCTCCTCTAGCTCCTTGATCCGTGCCACCAAAGGGGCGGCCTGCTCCCAAGCCATGGCTGCCTTGGCCTTCATATCAGCATAGCAAAGGCGGAGGTCCTCCACCTCCGTGCTCCACGCCGATAGAAGCTCATTGGCATTGGCGAGAAAGTCCTTCTACTGCCGGAGCTGGTCCCAGACGTCCCTCTCCCGCCAGAGGAACAATGACTTCCCGAGGGACCAGGCCTCGAGCTCCTAGATAGGTAGAACGGACATCAAGCATGGCGAGAAGATTCAGGAAAAGACGACACATTACAAGAAAAGAAGACGCGTACCTAGGCGATGCTGGGTAGGTCGTCAGCCACAACGGACAGTGCTGTCCGCAGTGACCACTCCACCAGCTAGCAAAATTGCTCGAAGGAGTCCTAGCGTCCCCACTCGGCCGCATCCTCAAGGGCAAACAGAGGCTCCCCCTCAGGGTCGTCCCGGCTCCGCCACAAGACCCGCGGGCTATCCTACCCGTGGGGCTTGGGTCGTACCTGAACGAGGGCCAAGCTCCCCTTGCCAGAGGTCGGAGCTAGCTGCTCCACGGTGCTGGCCACCTCGGCATCCGCCGCCTCCTTCCCCCGGGAAGTATCATCGGAGGAGATCGAATGGACCTCCACTTCCTGGGCACTCTCCTGCGATGGCGGCGGGCCTTGGACCGGGGGCGGTACTGAAGCTTGCCCCACCCCCGTCTCCGCTTCCTGGGCCACCAGCTCTACCGTGCCCATGCCGGCCTCCGCCACCTCGGCCTCGGTGGTCCTAGACGCCCCGGCCTCCGTCGCCTTGGCCTCGAAGGACCTAGGGGCCTCGCCCTCGCCCTCGGTGGCCTCAGCGATTGAGGGCACCTCGGCTTCATCTGGCTCGAGGGCCTTGGCCTCGTGGGGCATAGGCGCCTCCTCCCCCACCTGCCTCGTGGCCACCTCGGCAGCCTCTCCTTGAGCGACTGGCTCCTTTGGGTCAGCCCTAGCCAACGCCGCGCCGCGCTGTATGGCGACTTGCGCCTCCACCACCCATTAGGCGATGGAGCTGGTGCTCACCTTGAGCGCCTTACGTGGCGCCAGGGCGGGCGCTTCCGCCTGATGCTTCTAGCTGAAGGCAAAGCATTCACGAGGTCAGCACACAGATAAAGAACGAGTAGAAGATACTGCAAACTCCATCGACAAAACACTTACCCCGAACGGGGACACAACACCTTCTGCACTGCGCCCCTCGTCCTCTGCAACGGCGGTGGCGGCAGCGGTGGCACGACCCCCATGTCCGTCGGTGCTGGCCGGCCCTCACTGGACCCCAGCACCGCCTCGACCCTCTGCGGAGGCTGTTGGGTCGCCTCCTCCGTCACCTGCTCTGCCTCCGCCGTTGAGCCCACCGGGCTGACGATACGCTTCCCTAACGCCCGGGCCTCGGGCGTGTCGGCCTCAGCCCTGGGGCGAGCGATCGCCGGCCCTGAGGCGTCCTCTCCTCCTCCTGGAAACGCCGGGCTGCTCGCCGATGCCCTAGGCGCCGTCCCCCTGATGTCAGGGAGATGGTCCAGGGTACCCCGCCCTGCCTCGCTCTCGTCGTCATCGCTCGAGGAATCCGACAACGACGGTGACGGAGACGGCTCCACCGGGAGACCATCGTGCCTCTGCTGCCGGCGACGTTTCTCCAGCTCGTCGCGCTCGAGGTTCTTCCTCTTGCGCCTTGCCTCCTTGGCGTCCTTCCGCTTCTTCTGCGCCTCAGCATGCGCCCTATTCACCGCCTGCCGCTCTATGTCCTCAGGAACGGGCGGTGGGGAGGCACGCACATCCCTCATCCCCTATAGGAACGGCGAATGCAAATAAGGGAACAGGAAAATGTAAGGAGCAAGGAGGCCTTGGGGGCCATAGCGGCGCGTGACTCACCAGAGAGATGTACCCCCACATCGGGCGCATCAGGAACAGGGCCAGACCACTGCTCCTCAGCCGCCCCTCCACCGTCTCTCTCACCCGACATAGAATCTCCTCGTCGGAGAGTTCGACGGCGGACATCCGGATGCCATCGATTGGCTCATCCGGTGTCATCTCAAATAGGCGCTGCCGCCGAGCCATCAGCGGTAGCACCCTCTGGTGGTGGAAGGCTGCCATGACCACAGCCACCGTAAGGCCACGGCCCCGCAACCACTCCAGCGCCTCCAGGAGCGGCCACAGCTTGGGCTGATCAACCACCATGACGCCGTACCTCCACCTCTCCGGCTGACTCTGCACGACCCGCCCAGTATAGGGGGGAAGTCTGTCGTCGTCATTGCGGAGGTAGAACCAGCTGTGGTACCAGCGACGGTTGGACGATGCGAGCTGGGCCGGGATGTAGAGGAGCTGCTGGTCTTGGCACACTTGGAGAGTGCAGCCGCTGGCCCTCATTGCCTTCCGCGTGCCCGTCGTGCCCGTCGGCTTGGTGGTGAGCCCCGCCCAAAAAAGGTGGAGCCACAGCTCCTAGTGGGGGGCAATGCCCAGGTACCCCTCGTAGACGGCGATGAAGATGGCCGCCTACGTGATGGAGTTGGGGTTGAAGTTGTGGAGCTCCACGCCATAGTAGTGCGGGAGCGCCCGCATGAACCGGTCTGTCGGCAGGCCGAGACCACGCTCGTGGAAGGCCACGAAGCTCATGATGTAGCCATCGCGTGGCCTCGGCTCTGGCTCGCCCCCCGAAGCAATCCACTCCGGCCTGGTGGGGTCGGTAACCGGGTGGAGGAGGCCGTCATCGACGAGCGACTGCAGCATCTCCATGGACACGTCGGACGGACCCCAAGGATCTGCCCAGAGGACAACAGCACCGTCGGCCATCAGTGCGGTGGAGAATGCGGCTACGGCGGTAAGGCTCGCTCTCTCTCTCTTCCTCCCCCTTCTCCCTTCTTCTCCCCGATGCTCTCTTCCTCTGTTCTTAGCAACTGCTCGAGGGAAGAAAGGGGCGAACGCAGGTAGGCAAGGTAAGGAGGGAAGGGGCGAGGCTCGTCATGTATTTATAAGGGAAGGGGGCGAAACATACGGGCATTGAAACCGGGAAAATTTTCCTCAGAACTGGCGTAGTTAATCCGGATCCGATTAAATCGCCCACGCGTCCACCTTTTCCTTATTAATCGTGCGCACGGTAACGTCCCATCCGTAGACATCGCGTCGCATCCGACCGCAGCGACGGCAGGCGCCGTTCCGTCTCCCCAAAAAACCATCTCAAAAGGCGCACCTGCCATTGTCAGCCGATGGGAGGGGAATACCCCCACCCAATTCCTTTCAGACGAAGGAACTGGGCATCGAGCCCGTTATGGTCCAGGGGTTTGAAGGCTAGGCCCCCGAGGGTCTCGACAGCCGCCCTAGGATAACAGAGTCAGGGATGACTATGGGTGAGCCCATATATGGCCGAGGTCCAAGCAAGCGATCGCTTGGGATGCCCTAAGTCGTGTCCGAGACCGGCAGGGAGGTCTCTAAATGGGATCCCACCATAGGGAGGCACCAAGCCCCTAGGGCCAATCAAACAGCCCTGGGACCCACTAGAGAAGCCCTCTAGTACTTTTGGAGTACGTCTCTGGACCGCTAGCCGACCCCTATCGAATTGGGAACGGGCCTCCATTCGGACTTACCCGATAACAGCTCATCGGAAGTGTCACCGCTCACGCCCACCGAGGGTAGCCTGGCATATTCCACCCCTCCTTCTGAACGAAAAGGATGCGTGAGGGCCGCACAAAAAAGCTAGGGAAACTCCTGATCGCCCTCTCGCTCCGTGTAGAGGCTCGGGGGCTCTTCCTACAACCAAGCCGAGACCCAGCGACCCAAACTTGCACTCGAGGGCTTGGCAAACAACCCCTCCTTCCGAACGAAAAGGATGCGCGAGGGTGGCACAAAAAAGACAGGAAAACTCCTGATCGCCCTCTTGCTCCGTGCGGAGGCTCGGGGGCTCTTTCTGCAACCAAGCTGAGACCCAGCGACCCAAACTCGCACTCGAGGGGCAAACATTCCCTCCTTCCGAACAAAAAGAATGCGCGAGGGTCACACAAAAAAGACAGGGAAACTCCTGATGCCCTCTCGCTCTGTGCGGAGGCTCGGGGGCTCTTCCTACAACCAAGTCGAGACACAGCGACCCAAACTTGCACTCGAGGGCTCGGCAAACAACCCCTCCTTCCAAACGAAAAGGATGCGCGAGGGTCGCACAAAAAAGCCAGGGAAACTCCTGATCACCCTCTCGCTCCATGAGGAGGCTCGGGGGCTCTTCCTACAACCAAGCCGAGACCCAGTGACCCAAACTCGCACTCGAGGGCTCAGCAAACAATCCCTCCTTCTGAACGAAAAGGATGCATGAGGGCCGCACAAAAAAGATAGGGAAACTCCTGATCGCCCTCTTGCTCCGTGCAGAGGCTCGGGGGCTCTTCCTGCAAACAAGCCAAAGCCTAGCAACCCAAACTCGCACTCGGGGGCTCGACAAATGCAATAAAAGGCATCAAGCCTATTATGGTCCAGGGATTCGAAGGCTGAGCCCCCAAGGGTCTCGACAGCCGCCCTAGGACAAACAGAGTCAGGGATGACTATGGGCGAGCCCGTACATGGCCGAGGCCCAAGCAAGCGATTGCTTGGGATGCCCTAAGTCGTGTTCAAGACCGACAGGGAGGTCTCTGAATGGGATCCCACCATAGGGAGGCACCGAGCCCCTGGGGTCAATTGAACGGCCCTGAGACCCACTAGAGAAGCCCTCTGGTACTTTTGGAGTGCGTCTCGGGACCACTAGCCGACCCCTATCGAATGGGGCACGGGCCTCCACTCGGACTTACCAGATAATAGCTCACCGGAGGTGTCACTGCTCGTGCCCACTGAGGGTAGCCTAGCATACTCCAGCCCTCCTTCCGAACAAAAAGGATGCGCGAGGGCCGCACAAAAAAGACAGGAGAACTCCTGATCGCCCTCTTGCTCCGAGCAAAGGCTCAGGGGCTCTTCCTACAACCAAGCCGAGGCCCAGTGACCCAAACTCGCACTCGTGGACTCAGCAAACGCGGTAAAACCCCTCACTCAACATGAGAAAAGCCCCTGGAGGAATAAATTCACTCCTCCAGGGCCTCGGGGGCTACACCCGGCGGGTGCGCTCGCGCACACCCACCGAGGCCCCGGCTACGAAATATCATCCCGTCAGGAGCTGCCGTGAGCCAAGTCTCGTCAAAACCTCAGGAAGAGCGCTCACACTCTCCCCGAGGCTCAGGGGCTACTATCAGGTACCATAAAAAGGGGGTCCCCTAAGCAAGGACCAAAAAATCACTTAGAACCCTATAAAAATCGAAGCCAAGAGACAACTACCGGCAAACCTCTACCTTATCCGAGACTCGGCTGGACCGCCCAGCCCACCTTGAACAGTACCCCTACTCGCCTGAGGCTCCACCCGTAAGGCCTCGGACGAGGTGCTGATTCTCCGCCTCGTTCGAGGCCCCGCACGTAAGGCTCGAACGAGGTGCTGATTCTCCGTCTCGCTCGAGGCCCCGCACATAAGGCCACGAACGAGATACCGATTCTCCGCCTCGCTCGAGGCCCCGCCCGTAAGGCCTCGGACGAGGTACCGATTCCCCGACTCGCTCGAGACCTCGCACGTAAGACCTCGGACGAGGTGCTGATTCTCCGCCTCGCTCGAGGCCCCGCACGTAAGGCCTCGGACGAGATACCGATTCTCCGCCTCGCTCGAGGCCCCGCCCGTAAGGCCTCGGACGAGGTACCAATTCCCCGACTCACTCAAGACCTCGCACGTAAGGCCTCGGACGAACTACCGATTCTCCGCCTCGCTCGAGGTCGGCTCGGCAACAACCCTGTCACCTCCGCCTTGACCAACTCCTCTGACATGACGTCACGTCCAACTAACGCGTTCAACCACTCCCGCGATATCAGTCGAACGACGGCTCAACACAGCGGAGTGGCCGACGAGACGTGAGTCACCTCGATGCCATGTCGTCTGGGATAGGACGGGGCAGGGGTTACCGGCCGCTGTGCTTGGCACTGCGCCCACGACTGACGCCCATGCTGCACTGTGCTACCTAACCCCTGCTCTGAGGACAGCGCGGCGTGGAGAGTCATGTCCGGGTCCCTGTAGCCTCGGAATCAACGAACAAAGATCAACTGCTCCCTCCGAGCCTCAGCTATCTGCTTCGGGGTCTCGGTCGCCTCGGGACTCGCGCCACCGAGCCCCCACAGTGGTTCAGCCTCTGCACCGACTGGGCCTCGGCTCTCTACGTAATCAACATACAGCGACTGGCACGTCGTCTGCAGTACGCACCATACCCTGCGCCAAGCCGCAGGAGCTCTCACGTCGCATAGGATCGGGCGTGACCGGCGTGTCGCTCCAGTACACCAAGGACAAGACCGCTCCATCGACCATGCCACCACAGTGACGAGCTGCAGGGCTCGGACACACCGCCCCCGCTCACAAAACGCCACGTAGCGAACACATATAACGCCTCTGTGCCTCTCTTCGATTATAAAAGGGAGTGACCGGAGCCGCTTCTAGGGAGACACACGGAGACGAGCGAACTCACGAGAACACGAACTCACGCGCAGACAGAAGGTAGACTCACGCATAGGGACACCCAGGCACACACGAACAAGCAACTCACGCCACTACGCAGAGACCTAGGGCTAGCTCCCTCTCTCGCCCTGCTTGTAAGCCCCTACTACAAGCACTTTGGTGTAAGGAATATAAGATCGATCTCTCAGACTGGACGTAGGGCATCTATTGCTTGAACCAGTATAAACCTTGTGTCTCTTTGCATCACCATCCGGGATTAGGGACACGCAGTACATTTTCAGTAGTTGGTTGAGGGCTCGCCGGTCCAAAACACCAACAAATAATAAAATAAATTATACAAGTCCTTAGTAATCCGCAAGACGAATTTATTAAGCCTAATTAATCTGTCATTAGCACATGTTTGTTGTAGCACCACATTGTCAAATCATAGACTAATTAGGCTTAAAAATTCGTCTTGTAAAGTAGTCGCAATATGTGCAAATAGTTATTTTTAGTCTATATTTAATACTCCATACATGTGTCCAAACATTCGATGCGATAGAGATAAAACTTTATGGGAAGAAACTAAATAAGGCATAATATTGAAGTTTGGAGTTGTATGCTAGGACGGTCCAGCCTACAGCTATAAGACCTCTGAGGACGCTCGTCAAAAGCGCGTCATTTGTATGTTTAATTTCTTCTTCTTAATTACAATAATACGTAAATCTTTTACGTATTCGAGAAAAAAAATCATCGTCTGTTAGTAGAAGAACTGAATCTATAAACAATCAGTTTTCATTATCATTTTTGCTCCATGACTCCACCCTTCAGCATTAGTCAATCGCCTGGTGGCTTCCGTTGAACGGAGAGCGCACGAGGCATGGAAATTTTGCTGTCTTACATGTGCACGTACGGAGTACTTACGAGTTATGACACGGCACGCTTCTGTGCCCTTTTCGTTAAGGGGTGTTTGGTTTCTATGGAATAAAGTATTTTAGACTAAAATCTGTATTTTAGTTGAACTAAACAGCTAAACATTTGGATTAAAAGTGGACTAAATTTCTTTAGTTCTTTAGTCCATAAAACTGGATTAAAATGGACTAAAAGGTGTTGGAGACACCCATGCCTCTTATTTATTATCCTCTCTCTCCACTTTAGTTCATTTTAGTTCAAGAAACTAAATATTACTTTAGTTTATTTTTAGTTCATAGACTAAAGTGGACTAAAACTTTTAGTCTTTGGACGAGGAACCAAACATGTTACACTCTCTGATGGGAGTTAGGACAGATGCATGGCACTCGCCGATGCCCAAGATGACGATAGAGATGCAGAGAAAGCCGATCAAGCATCTGAACATGCAACCCAAAAAATTGAATCATAGGTCCGGAGGCTCGCCTTTCGTGTTTCTTTTTTGTTGCCAGCATGCTTAGAATATGGATACGTGTGCCTGGGCCATGTCAACTTAGTGCCTTGTCAAGTCGTCAGGGATCATGTCCAGTGGTGTCGAGTGCTTTATTATTGGACAGAGGACAGTCCATGTGTGTCTATAGTGCCGTTATTTTCGCTAAAAAACCAGTTAAAACACTATTCGACTGATCTGAGAGAAAATTACTGTTCCGATTAAAAAAATAAGCTGAAAAGTACGGATCAGAAGAGAAACGGATCGGCCAGAGTCGACGCCTAAAGAAGACGGGAAAAAGGGTTTCTGAGTGTCCTTTACGTGATTAGATGAGCGAAGCTTCGAATCGAAAGCAGTGGCAAACAAAAAAAAAAAAAACCGGTTACAGCTCCTGAAACATCCTCAAGGAAACAAGCTTGTCTGTAGCTGTAGCTGTAGCGATCGGACGATGTGGAATTCTAGTTTGTCAAAAAAAAAAAAATTGCGTGTGTGGTTGGAGCTAGTAGACGGCGAGCATCTCAGTATTTCCACTCGTCGGGACTTGTCATGCGAGAAGCGAGGGGTACATTTAATCGGCTAATCGTTGATTCAATCAACGTAGTATATTATTTCTTGGAGTATCGTATACGTACTCGGTCGGTAAAAATGAGACCGTGCGCTATGCAGCGTGCTTCTGCAGCCACACCGCACTCTCAAGTCTCTAGAGATGGACGACGCTATGCATCGAACATCACTACATCAGAGAGACTGATTTTTTTTTTGGAGAAATGTCAGAGAGACTGATGCGGCTATAACTTACGATTACTTTGGGCTGAAATTTCGTTAGGAAAAGGAAGCCCAAGAAAAATCAGTAAGTTGTTAGTACCATGGCCCAAAGATATTGGAGTTGGGGAGACACGCGAGAGTTAGTCCAAGACGAGACAGGGCTCATGAAAGGCCTGCACGGCCAAGCTCCGAGTCAGACATTCAGGCCGAGCAAGACTGATGGAACTCTGTTTCACTTGTCTGATCACGCGTATTTCCCCTTTTTCTCACCCAATATAGTATTCTCAGTATTTATTATATATAGGAGGAAACAAACGGAGCTTTCAGATTAAATCTCAAGGTCTATAAATCACCACATTAGTCAGAGGGAACAAATCAAAATGTCCGTAACAATATATTGATAAAGGAAAAAGTCTACGTAACCCCCGGACCCTTGTCCTATGCCTAATTCACCCTGAACTATAAAACCGTATATCAAGCACCTTAAATTTCTCCAAACCAGTTATTTAACCCCTTTTAGTAGTTTTGGTCCTTGGTTTTGCTGACATGGCAGTTCAAGCTGGTTCACCTTGACACGTTGACGCTCAGGCCTCAGGCCACGCAGCTCGCCACCGCAACAACAGCCATGCCGCAACCGGTCTGTCGCCGTGCCCCCTCCCTATCTCCCGTTTCTCGCTCCTGAGGCCAGCCGCATGGCAGATGATAGCACCGCGCATGCAGCCGTTGCCCCTCATGGCCACCAGCTCGTTGCCATCTCCGGACGTCATTGCCAGTGCGTTGTCGCCCACTAGCATAATTGCATAGGCCTCCCTCGAGAGCGTCGGCCCTGTTCGCTTGTCTTTTCAGTGTTTTTCTCTCATAACAGATCAACGTTCAATACTTTTCGACTTGTTTTTTTCAGCGAAGCGAAGAGGGCCTCCGAGCTACCTTGAGTGCGCCGAGGTCGAGCACGCTACACTTGCCAGGCATAACGCCCCAGTGGGTGCTCCAATTCGGCGCCTTCATCGTCCTCTGCGGAATGCGGTGTGCGGCCTCGTTGCATGCAGAATGCTGCTGGGCGCCGGCTCTCGACACCTAAGCTGCCTCGCGTTGATGGACCTCCGTACGTTATCGGTGGAGCTTCCGCGGAGCGCCTGGGTTTGAGTTGCGGGGTTTGGGCGTTTGGCCTTCCCCGGGGCCGTAGCTAGGTGGGCGTCATAACTCATACGCTGATATGCGCCCCCTCCGCAGAGTAAACGTATTTGAACTTTTGGCGAGTAGTAGAGTACACATGTAGTACAGTACACGACTCGTTGCATGTGTATCCCTATCACCGAAGCTCTAGCTTGCTTCCTTACATCAGGTACACACGTGATAGGGTTCATGCACAGCTTGCTCCATCTTCTCCCATTAAACAGAAGACATAAAAGCCAGAGCAATTTGCTAGGTTCCTTCGTCGCTATCTTCTTGCCTCTCCAAAGAGCACAGATTATGCATGCACACGGGCAGTAAAAGCTTCATTTGCTTCTTTGTTGTTTTCTAAATATTTTGCATGGACACCGGGGCCGGATTCAGTGGCGGAGCCAGAAAATATATACAACGGGACTGAACAAAATATATAGTACAATATGAATTTCAAAATATATATAGGGATCAACCGTATACTGTATATACCACTAAAATTATCACTAACTATGCTTACATCAAATTTGTATAATGTAAAAATCTTGATGGTTTTATTGATACTTGAAATATCATGGCAAATAAAAAATGTTAAAGGTACTCACGTGTTTTTAGTTAACACTAGTACTCTAGATGTATGGATTATTCCATCCAAGGTCCCGTTCGCTTGTCTTAAAAATGGCTTGTTCGGCTTCTTTTTTCAGCCGGAACAGTGTTTTTCTTTCACAACAATTCAGCCGGAACAGTATTTTTCAGCCAGTTTCAGCCAAGTTTCAGACCAGCGAACGGGGCCAAAGTCATCATTTGCAATCTCCATTGCTAACGCCCTCGACTGCTAAAGCCCGCAAGTCTGTAGGGTAGTGTTTGGTTGACAAACAAGATGGAGTAGGATGGTCCAAACTCTGATACGTGGGACGGGATGATCCTCATTTTTTGTTTGGTTAGTTACGAATGGGATCAACCTATTTTCTGTTTGGTCTAGACACAAAAGGTGGGATCAGTTACTGACATGTGGGCCCTATTTGTCAGTTTTTATTTTTTATTTTTTTCCAACTCCTCTCCATGTCTCTTTCCATCGACCGCAGCCGCCCAAAGTCACCCACCGCGCCTCGTGCTCACTGCGTGCCGCCCTGCGCCTCCTCCTCTGCCACGTGCTGCCCCGCGCCCCTCCACCGGTGAGATAAGCCATGGCCCCTGCTGGCCCCCTTCCCTCCGCCACTGCCCAGATTATACATTCATACACGCACACACCGGAGCCACCATGGACGTCGCGCCTCTCTTCATTCCCCTTTCACTCTTTGCGCCGCCAGCGCCGGCCCCGCATTTGAGCAAGCGCCACCGGCGGCTGGCCTGCAGCTCGGTCCCAGCCTATCGACGTCGCCGCCGAAGCTGTTGCCGCCGGCTCTTAGGTCGTCCGCTGCCCCTTTCCTCCCTTTCCCGTCCCTCTGCTAGCGCCCGTGCAAGAATCTGCTAAGCCTGCTCAGGCCGCCGTTATACGCCGCCACATGTAGATGGCGTGTGTGCATCTGGTTCCCTTCCTATGACGCATGGGCCCAAACATCAACGTGTCTAGGTGAGCCAGCTTGGACTGCCACATCAACAAAACCGGGAGCCAAAACCACTAGAAGGGGTTAAATAACTCGTTTGAAGAAGTTTAGGGTGCTCGATACATGGTTTTATAGTTCAGGGGTGAATTAGACATAGGAGCAAAGGGCAGGGGGCTAAGTAGCCTTTTTCTATTGATAAATTAGCCACCATTCTCGTTATGCAAATAATTAAACCCAAAATGCTACTCCCTCCATTTCAAATTATAAGTCGTTTGGACTATTTTGGTATATAGATTTTGCTATGTATTTAGATACAACGAATGTCTAGATACATAGTAAAATGGATATACCAAAAAATCAAAGCGACTTATAATTTAGAACGGTACTCCCTCCGTCCTAAAATTTTTCATATAGATTAAGAACGTGGGCAAAGGATACATGTGCCCTCATCTCCATTCTTTTCTCGGAGAGTATCTTCTGGATTTGGTAGTTATCACTTGCACTAAGATTTTGTAGGTGTTTCATATTTTTATATAATGTTATATTTTAGGATAAATTTTAAACCCCCTAAAGTTATTTATTTTGGGTTGGAGTGAGTATTTTGTATCTATAAGTATCCATTCTATATCTATATCTATCTATCTATCCATCCAGCCATGGATCTACTCCCTCCGTCCACAAAAGGATGCAACTACGTGTTGTGTGCCAGCAAAAGTAGTTCACGTTTGACTAAATTTCTAATAAATAGTATTCACATTTACGGCTCCAAAATAATTTATTATAAAAATACATTTCATAATTAACCTAATGATATTTATTTGATATCATAAATATTGATACTTTTTTATCTATAATTGATTGAATTTAAGATATAAAACCATGATACTGTGCTAGAATTGTATTCTTTTCTGGAAGGAGGGAGTACTAATCAATGAAATTCTCACACTAGCCATAGAAGAACAAAACATCTAGCCATTAACTTTCATGAGATTGAATTATAGCAGCTCGGATTTAACTAGAGAGGCCATCTATTTGTTCCATGTCACATGTATAATTTAAAGCTAATCATTGTTCAAGAAAAAAATTGCCACATACGCTACTACACAAAACCACATTTATTAAAAAAAAAGTGTTACATTTACAAAATCAAATAGGTAAACTATGAAACCACATTTCATAAGATATCTAATGACACTAATTTTATTTTGTAAATATTATTATTGTTTCTAAAAAAACTCGATCAAACTTGACTTTAAATAACCCGTTTGAAGAAGTTTAGGGTGCTCGATACATGGTTTTATAGTTCAGGGTGTGAATTAGACATAGGAGCAAAGGCCAGGGGGCTAAGTAGACTTTTTTCTATTGATAAATTAGCCACCATTCTCGTTATGCAAATAATGAAACCCAAAATGCTACTCCCTCTGTGAAAGGTCCTAATATGGCTAGAGGGGGGGTGAATAGCCTATTTAAAAATCTACAAATCAACTAGAGCAATTTGATTAGTATGACAAATAGCAAAATGTAAACTTGCTCTAGCTCTACAAGAGTTGCAAGCCACATATCCAATAATTCTAGTTGCAATGATTACTAGGCACACAACTTGCAATGTTACTACTCACTAAGAGCTCTCAATCTTGCTACTCTAAGAGCTCCACTAGATGAACTTAAAATAACAAAACAAGCTCTCAATTCTAATTACACTAAAGAGCTTGCCATAACTAGTTTGTAAGAATATAAATGAGTAAGTAGGGTGATTATACCGCCGTGTAGAGGAGTGAACCAATCGTAAGGTGAATATTAAATCAATCACCGGAAGAATACCAAATGGCAAGAGAAAACCAATTTTCTTCCGAGGTTCATGTGCTTGCCAACACGCTACGTCCCCGTTGTGTCGACCAACACTTGGTGGTTCGGCGGCTAAGAGGTGTTGCATAAACCTCGTCCACACAATTTGGACACCACAAGAACCTACCCACAAGTGAGGTAACTCAATGACACGAGAAATCCACTAGAGTTACCTTTCGGCGCTCCGTCGGGAAATGTATAAATCCCCTCATAATCATCGAAGATGGCCACGAACAATCACCGACTCGTGCCAATCCTCCTCCGCTGCACCAAGCCGTCTAGGTGGTGGCAACCACCAAGAGAAACAAGTGAATCCCGCAACAAAACACGAACACCAAGTGCCTCTAGATGCAATCACTCAAGCAATGCACTTGGATTCTCTCCCAATCTCACAATGATGATGAAACAATGATGGAGATAAGTGGGAGGGCTTTGGCTAAGCTCACAAGGTTGCTATGTCAATGCAAAATGGCCAAGAGAGTGAGCTTGAGCTGTCCATGGGGCTTAAATAGAAGCCCCCACGAAATAGAGCCATTGTACCCCTTCACTGGGCACAACACGGGGTGGCCGAACACTCCGATCAGTTCGACCGGACGCAGGACCCTAGCATCTGGTCGCCCGATGTTTGCCACGTGTCATCGGCTTCAAATGTCGCCCGATCTCAACGGTCAAGTGATGACCGGACGCGTCAGTTAGAAAGTGACCGGACGCAGGACCCCAGCGTTCGGTCGTTTCCAGTAAGGTTCCAAACGTGAAATTTCACGACCGGACGCGTCCGGTCATGCTCGACCGGACTCACTCGGCGTCCGGTCACTCAACGTTTCTTCTGTGCGCCTCACGTCAGCGTACGTCAGCACTGACCGGACTCAGACCATGAGCGTCCGGTCAGTTTACACGCCAGTGTCCGGTCACAAGACCGAGATCGTGTGCTTACTGCTGTCACTGACCGGACTCTGAACCCAGCGTCCGGTCACTCTGTGAACCCCTGTCTTTTCTATATAGGGCGCCGGTGGCACCGTCGGATTGTCCGCGCGCACTCCGCCGGTGAAGTTTCTAACCCTTGCTCAAATGTGCCAACCACCAAGTGTATCACCTTGTGCACATGTGTTAGCATATTTTCACAAGCATTTTCAAGGATGTTAGCACTCCACTAGATCCTAAATGCATATGAAATGAGTTAGAGTATCTAGTGGCACTTTGATAACCACGTTTCAATACGAGTTTCACCCCTCTTAATAGTACGACTATCTAACCTAAATGTGATCACACTCGCTAAGTGTCTTGATCACCGAAACAAAATGGCTCCTACTATTTATACCTTTGCCTTGAGCCTTTTGCTTTTCTCTTTCTTCTTTTCAAGTTCAAGCATTTGATCATCATCATGCCATCACCATCGTCATGATCTTCGCCATTACTTCATCACCTGAAGTAGTGCCACCTATCTCATAATCACTTTGATAAACTAGGTTAGCACTTAGGGTTTCATCAATTAACCAAAACTAAACTAGATTTTGCTATGTATCTAGATACAACGAATGTCTATATACATAGTAAAATGGATGTACCAAAAAATCAAAGCGACTTATAATTTGGAACGGTACTCCCTCCGTCCTAAAAATTTTCATATAGATTAAGAACGTGGGCAAAGGATACATGTGCCCTCATCTCCATTCTTTTCTCGGAGAATATCTTCTGGATTTGGTAGTTATCACTTGCACTAAGATTTTGTAGGTGTTCCATATTTATATATAATGTTATATTTTAGGATAAATTTTAAACCCCCGAAAGTTATTTATTTTGGGTTGGAGTGAGTATTTTGTATCTATAAGTATCCATTCTATATTTATATCTATCTATCTATCCATCCATCCATCCATGGATCTACTCCCTCCGGCCAGAAAAGGATGCAACTACGTGTTGCGTGCCAGCAAAAGTAGTTCACGTTTGACCAAATTTCTAATAAATAGTATTCACATTTACGGCTCCAAAATAATTTATTATAAAAATACATTTCATAATTAACCTAATGATATTTATTTGATATCATAAATATTGATATTTTTTTATCTATAATTGATCAAATTTAAGATACAAAACCATGATACTGTGCTAGAATTGCATTCTTTTCTGGACGCAGGGAGTACTAATCAATGAAATTCTCACACTAGCCATAGAAGAACAAAACATCTGGCCATTAACTTTCATGAGATTGAATTATAGCAGCTCGGATTTAACTAGAGAGGCCATCTATTTGTTCCATGTCACATGTATAATTTAAAGCTAATCATTGTTCAAGAAAAAAATTGCCACATATGCTACTACACAAAACCACATTTATTAAAAAAAAAGTGTTACATTTACAAAATCAAATAGGTAAACTATGAAACCACATTTCATAAGATATCTAACGACACTAATTTTATTTTGTAAATATTATTATTGTTTCTAAAAAAACCCCGATCAAACTTGACTTAAACAGCTCAAGGCCCCTTATATTTCATCGGCATGGAGCTGAGAGTAAATAAATACAAGCAGACATTATTGACATTTGCCAAATTCAATTACTAGAAACTTATTAAGTTGCGCACATTCATTGCCACAAATTACATTAAACATATACGAACGTGTTTCCTGCCTTTAAAATAACATCTCAACAAATTTCATTTTTTTACGCCAAAATATGAACCAGTAATAATTTAATAGCTCAAATTTGAGTCATAAATAACCAAACCACATATGGGTCGAGGGCTTGGTTGTTGACTTGTATGGGGAATTGGGGATCACATCCTCACAGGAGAAGTGGTGCTAAAAGCGGCAAACCAGATGCATCGGTGAGCACAGTGAAGGACAGGAAAATTGGCACGCACGGTTGTTGCCCCAGCTTGGAATGCTTCGTGATCTTGATGTTTGATCCATGCACGCGTATCGCATGGGCATGACCGCGACCACGGACCAGAACTTCACGGGCACCCAAACTACCAAACCGCGCATGACGTCATGAGGCTGAACCTGAAGCCAGCACCAACTGGCAGCTGCGTACCAACGGGACCGGACCAATCGCAAACCTGCTGCAGTGCTGCTGCTACCCGCAAACCTACGCAGGCAGCCAAAGTGTCTGCTGAAACCTATGCGAGCGCCGAGGAGCAGGGAGTCGACCGACGGCTGAAACTGAGACGAGAACCCGTCTATTCTTGCATATTCTGGCGGATGATGAAGGCTAATCATGGACATGCTTCGTGCATCCGGGTCCAGCCCCGTGGGCCGTGGTCCAGGGCTGCTTGCCGCCCGCATGGCGGCGGAGGCGGCCGCGTGCCCGCGTCGCCTGCCGAAGCAGGACGCGCGAACCACCCCGAGTTGTTTTTGTCCACGAGACCACGATCAGGCTTCACCCCGGGATAGCAAGCGCAGAACAGGATCGAAGGGGCTGGTCTCTTCTTCTTCCTCTCTCTCTTTCTTCTTTCCTCCACCTCTTCTTCTTTCTCACCCTCTCCATATATTTACATTGATGCACCAGCTGTAGGGGAGGGCTGGAGCCCCCTAGATCGGCCAAGCGCAGGTAGCCAGTTCCTGTTGCGTCCGTCAACAGCTGGTCCATCGTCGTGACGGTGAGCTCGTGATTTGCCGGCCTCAGGCTCTGCTTTGTGCCGTGATGGCTACATGGCACATTCCAAAACGAAAAAAATATCGCAAGTTATACACAGGGCCCCGTTCGCTGAAACTGACTGATTCTGTGAGAAGGAATACTGTAGCGGCTGGTTGATGAACAGTATTTTACCGGGAGGAGCAGCCGGCTGATCTGGAAAAACCAGACCAGCGAACGCAGAAGATTGGAAGTCCTGTTGTGCCGCGCGGAATCTTCTTGACTGAGCATTTTGTTCTCACGCTCGGTTGGTTCAAACGTCCGAGACAAGTCTGCACATACGTACATATAGTCTTTTGATACGGTAGTAGTAGTCCACTCTGCTCCATAAACAGTCACGAAATGCTCCCAAAATTAACATGGTACATTTAGGTTAAGCCGAGAAAAAATACCGAGAGAGAAGAAAAAAAAAAACCGGTGGAGCAATGAAAATTCCTCACGATTCCATTTGATTAGTGGCGTTTGCTGCAGCAGTCGCTCTCTGATTTGAACCGAGCCAACCAACTCTGCAGGTTGCGTCCACGGGCAAGCCCCCAAATCAACGACCGAAACCAAACAAATCGTCTGAATGCAGGCCGGGCTTCCAAGCCAAGGCAGGACAAGCTTCGATCTATTAAAAGTCTATAAAACCAAATAAAGCTGCACTGCCGTCGCAGGAACGTCGCTGTAAGCCTGTAATAGGCCGTGGAGGTTTTGGACGATGCAAATAACCTTCTGGTAGGTGGCCAAATAGCTTCCATGAACAACCAAAAATAATGCCGTTTGGGTCGCAGTGCCAGTGGGTCACATGATACGAGGAACAGGAGGCACAAAATGAGTAAATGTCAAATCTCTTTGGCGAGAGTGGTCACTGAGTGGCCTGCAACGCAAGACGCAACAGGCTTGTCATTGGGGGAGGGTGTACTGACTGTACTGTGAGGCAACCCAATGAGATTTGACAGGAGTTCAGCTACCAATGATGGCGTTAGATCCTCGAAGCGTTGCGGTCCAATGAAACGTAGGCGTGGAACTTCCAACAGCGATCTCTGGTTATGGTCGGTTCAGAGTGTTCGATCAGCTAAGCTAGCTGCTACTCCCTGTATTCCTTCTAGTCTGTTATTTTGTCTGAAAATATCATATGCATTACCTGAAGGCTGAAAAGTCTTGAACCGAATAAGGACCACGGACGGAACGGAAGAAGATGAGCAGAAGCAGAGGAAAAAATGCTTATTGCTTAGGGCACATCCCTTTCTCTTTCTCCGGTACGGTACCACAGCCAAAGCCACGCCCCATGGCGATGGCCTATGGCCTACTACGAGGGTGTGGTGCTGCCTTGCTGTCCAGTCGAAAAGGATGCCGCAACCGCGCACTTCGATTTCAGCTAATGTCGCATGAGTCCAGTCCAGTCGTGAATGAATATGAATCTACGTCGCTCGCACTCTGTTCCCCCTCGAATTCGCTTTCTTATGGTTGCGGCTGCCTTTTGCGTAGCCAGCCTGCGCTGCGAAACACCCGCGAGTTGGTCGTGCAACGAGGACGAGCCAATGCCAGTGCTCCGGAATCTAGACATGGTGTGTTTCGCTGAAGCATGCATGCCCCGGGTTTCAGGCCTGACGAGCAAACACGTTTCCTAATGGGAGCAGAGACAAATGGAGATTATTGGCACATAGGGAGCACTAATACTCGACGCATATACTAATGTACCGTTACATGATTGGACAGCGACCCTTTTGTTTCGGGATTAATTGGCACTTGGTGGCGGTAGATGGCTCAACGGTACCTTCCATGCCTCACAAGAGAAGCGACAGCGCAGCGGGGAATCACAAGCAATTCTCATTCCATTGTCGCTGACGACTTAGTGGCAATACCCTAAGTTGCAGAAATGTCGTTAAGTGAAGCACAATAGCACATACTACAAAAGTTGAATCAACTGAAATGCCAACCACTGAATTTTCTTATACAAATGGAGTGCTCCCGTGGTGATATAAGCACAAATGAAGTGATCTTGTCAAGTATATTAACATCTAGAATACCTAATAGGATCAAGAATCAGGGGTTGAAAAATTTACGGGAGCATATAATGGAGTAGTAAACCACACCTCTTTTTTTTTGCATATGTTGGAGTAAGGTCTAACGATGGATGGTTTTCATCCTATTTGGTGCGAGTGGGTCAAATCATTTTTACAAGGAACTAATGTTGGGATAAAGGTAAATGATCAATTGGGATCATATTTTCAAACCAAGAACGGCCTAAGACAAGGTGATCCACTATCCTTTGTACTATTCAATATAGTAGTAGATATGTTAGCAATCATTTTAGCTAGAGCTAAGGATGATGGTCAAGTGAAAGGGGGTCGTGCCTTGTTTAATTGAAGATGGCTTGCCTTTTACAATATGTGGGTGATACAATTATTTTATGGGTCATGATATTGAATAGACAAAGAACATGAAGCTACTATTATGTATTTTTGAATAATTGTTTGGTCTTAAAATTAACTTTCTTAAAAAAATATTATGCTTTCCGAAGGCAGGAGATTGCAAGTCATAATATTCATAATAATTTGGCTACAAAATAGACTCATATATCCTTTTCTCTATTTGGGTGTTCAGATGCACTGTAGTAAAGCCAACAACAAAGATTGGAAGACCAGCGAAAGGACATCTAGCTGAGTTGGTTAGGTGGCTTCAATAGCACTCCTCACGTCTTGGTTCAACTCCCCATGAGAGCGAATTTTCATGCTAGGGTTACAAAAACACCTTGTTGTCCCACACAATGTTGCTAGTGTGGCTTTTATTAATCTAGACGAGGATTTGGATCCTTTCATGTGGAGTCTTCATAAAAGGTGGCTTTTTCATAGACAAGTCGTATAGTTATATTGTCAATAACGGTGTTAAGGTTACACAAGAAATTTGAGATTTGAAATTGCCTCTCAAAATAAAATTTATGTGGTACTTCAATGAAAGCGGCATTGTGTGGGAAATGTGTGCCATACGAAATCATCTCAACAAATTAGAATGATAGTAAATTGTGCCGCTTTTGTAGTAAGTCAGAAACTATATAACATTTTTCTTAATGTTATTATGCCAAGCCATGTGATGTACATTTTGTATCGCGCCCAACCTCCACACTTGATCTAAGCAAGGGGGTTAGATTCTCATATCTTTGTTACTGACAGGAGCTGCGGTAGTTTGGTAGGCAATTTGAGTAGAAATGATTTTGCGTTCAATAATAGACAAACAAAAAGTTTCTTGTATGTACTTTTTAGAGGGGACATACTGGTTTCGATTCTGAGACCGTAAGGATTTGTTAACTTCGATATGTCAACTTCTAGAAACCATACCAATACAGTTCTTTACTTTCTATGGATGTCATTTTAGATTTTGTATTGGTTAATAATGTTAAACATTTTTTAGTTTTCCTCTTGAGTTGTATTTTTCTATGGACTGATGTCTCCTCTTTAAGATGTCTTAAATCTAAACTTTTTGTTTAACTAAAAAAGAATATGGTGAAGTTAGGACGAGGTTAGCCCTTCACTCTCCAACTTAAAAACGTAGTTTATATCTATATCTATATCTATATCTATATCTACATCTATGTATCTATCTATGTCAATATATATCTATATATCTATGTATTTATATTCTATATCTATAATCTATAATTCTATAATTTTCAACCTTCACTAACATTCTATCTTCCCATGTAAGTCGTTCACATCAGCATCCACTAGCATGTGATTATTACAGTCCACTAGCATATGAAATTATGTCTTTGTTCACCATAATCATCATGTCAGCAAGCCACATTGTCCACTAATGTGCCTTTAGTCATCCATATCAACGATCGTTTATCTTTTCATATAATTTCGCTCCAAATCATTTGTGATTTTTGCAATAGCGCGCGGGTATCCTTCTAGTTCATTTTAGTTTTATCTTGAATCAAACATTTCAAATTCACAAATCTCATCCAACAAGATTGTAATTCTTTGGTTGTCTGGCTAATAAAACCTCTCACTTTGCATAAAAAAATATCTAATAAGTGTATTACTAGGACATATAAGATGGTGGATTTAATAAAACCAATTATATATTATATTTGTGATTTTTTAACTTAGTTAAACTTGAGAAGTATGACATAGCATAAAACTAAAATGACATTTTAAAACGAAGGGATTAGGATATATGGTAAGAGACAGTAATGGCTTTCAGAATCATCCATAGGGACACAATGTCTTCTGTACTTCGTACAACATTTTAGGACACAATTTGACATTCCTTCTTCGTCACAGAAAACTGACACTGGCACCTACTGTGCTGAACTAGACTCGGCTAATGCAGTTCGTACACGTGGGAAATGTTTGCTCTGAAAACGGTTAGGAATTTAGGCAATTTCATTATCAGTTTAATCTAGAAAAATAATATCAGCAGGTTTGTGACGACATATATGTGCATGTGTATATTTTTTATGAACACTACAGCATGCAGAGATGACATACTGATGAATACAGTAAAAACACAAAGTACAGAAATCACAGAGATTAGACTGTACCCAGCGGAGAGATTAGACTGTGCCCAGCGGAGGGTCCCATGCCGAGAGCATCGGAGGCTCCATTCGCACTAGTCGACATAGTGCGTTGCTCGAAGTCGCGGACCACAGTCGATGCAGGAAGATGTTCGCAGTGCAGTCCCACGAACGGATCACCAGGAAAAAGACACCTTGATGTTTCACAGGCAATCACCGAGAAGAAGATGTGCGTGGACGAGCAGTCGCGGATCGCTCTGCAAAACCCTAATTGCCGCGCACCCCGTGCAAGATTCTCTGGCGGACGAGGGTTCCGGAGGCACCTGCTCTCCCGCTACTCCATGCGCGCAGAGGTACGGGACGGGGAAACCAGAAGGCTGCGGAAGTGTGGTTCTCTCGGGAGTGGTTGCGGAAGGATTTAATCTAGGCTGACGGAGGACTCGGATATATGGACGGGGAGAAGAGAGACAGCGGAGAATCCTAGGAGACGGAGACGGAGAGACGGAAGCGGAAGAGACAGTAACGGCCACAATCAGTTCGCCTCCACCATCAAGGGGAGTAACTCCCGTTGTTATGTGGATTAAGTGGCAAAAGACTGGCCACGCCTGCCCGCTCGCCCGCCGCCCGCCTACCTCACCCACGCCCACGCCCATGGCCCCGGCCTGGTGAAAGGTCCTAATATGGCTAGAGGGGGGGTGAATAGCCTATTTAAAAATATATAAATCAACTAGAGCAATTTGATTAGTATGACAAATAGCGAAATGCAAACTTGCTCTAGCTCTACAAGGGTTACAAGCCACCTATCCAATAATTCTAGTTGCAATGATTACTAGGCACACAACTTGTAAAGTTACTACTCACTAGGAGCTCTCAAATTTGCTACTCTAAAGAGCTTCACTAGGTGAACTCAAAAACATAAAGCAAGCTCTCAAATCTAATTACACTAAAGAGCTTGCTATAACTAGTTTGTAAGAATGTAAATAAATGAGTGGGATGATTATACCGTCGTGTAGAGGAGTGAACCAATCACAAGATGAAGATCAAGCCAATCATCGGGAGAATACAAATGACAAGAGACAACCGATTTTCTCCCTAGGTTCACGTGCTTGCCAACACACTACATCCCCGTTGTGTCGACCAACACTTGGTGGTTCGGCGGCTAAGAGGTGTTTCACAAACCTCGTCCACACGATTGGACACCACAAGAACCTCCCCACAAGTGAGGTAACTCAATGACACGAGCAATTTACTAGAGTTACCTTTCGGCACTCCGCCGAGGAAGGTACAACTCCCCTCACAATCACTGAAGACGGCCACGAACAATCACCAACTCGTGCCGATCCTCCACCGCTGCACCAAGCCATCTAGGTGGTGGCAACCACCAAGAGTAACAAGCGAAATCCGCAGCGCAACACGAATACCAAGTGCCTCTAGATGTAATCACTCAAGCAATGCACTTGGATTCACTTCCAATCTCACAAAGATGATGGATCAATGATGGAGATGAGTGGGAGTGCTTTAGCTAAGCTCACAAGGTTGCTATGTCAATGAAAATGTGCAAGAGAGTGAGCTTTAGCTGGCCATGGGGCTTAAATAGAAGCCCCCATGAAAGGAGCCGTTATACCCCTTCACTGGGTACTGATCGGGGTGACCAGACGCTCCGGTCCTACTGACCGTACGCAGGGCACAGCGTCTGGTCGCCCAATAGCGGCCACGTGTCATCCTGCGTTCAACAAGAGTCGTCTGATATCAACGGTCGACACTTGACCGGACGCTTCGGCACAAGTGACCAGACGCTGAACCCCCAGCGTCCGGTCGTTTACAGTAAGGTTCCAAAACCAGTTTTCTTCGACCGGATTCGTCCGGTGTCACTTGACCGGACACATCCAGCGTCCGGTCAGTCACCCTGATTACTGTGCAGCTACGTCACCTCTGACCGGACACTGCCTTCCAGCGTCCAGTCAGTCAGAGGCCCAGCGTCTGGTCATATGATCGACGCTAGGGTATCACTGCCACGCCTGACCGGACACGCTGGTCTCCCTGAGACCAGCGTCCAATCAGTTGTAAAACAGCAAGACTGACCCTCTATCATCTCTATCTCCTTCACCCTTGCTCAAATGTGCCAACCACTAAGTGTATCATCTTGTGCACATGTGTTAGCATATTTTCACAAATATTTTCAAGGGTGTTAGCACTCCACTAGATCCTAAATGCATATGCAATGAATTAGAGCATCTAGTGGCACTTTGATGACCGCATTTCGATACGAGTTTCACTCCTCTTCATAGTACGGCTATCTATCCTAAATGTGATCACACTCATTAAGTGTCTTGATCACTAAAATAAAATGGTTCCTACATTTTATACCTTTGCCTTAAGCCTTTTGTTTTTCTCTTTCTTCTTTTCCAAGTTCAAGCCTTTGATCGTAACCATGCCATCACCATTGTCATGATCTTCGTCATTGCTTCATCACTTGGAGTAGTGCTACCTATCTCATGATCACTTTGATAAACTAGGTTAGCACTTAGGGTTTCATCAATTAACCAAAACCAAACTAGAGCTTTCACCCGGCTAGGCCTGCGGCGGCGATGGCACGCGTGCGCGTGTGGCACGCCTTTATCCTTTTCTCAGCTTCTCAATTTAGATGAATAATATCCAACCATATAAGTTGAGTCAGCGTTCAGTCAAAATATCATATGGTATTAAATCATACAACGCTTAATGTTACGCACCATAGAGTTTTATTTGATTTATTAAATATTATATGGGCCAAGCCCATATTATATCCAACAATCCCCACCAAACTCTAGGGTTTGTAACAAAGTAGTCTTAGAACCACATTTCTTTTATATACTAGTGTTTCGATGAAGACTGTTAAGTTGAACATCCATCTAGAATAATAGTTTCACTCAGTCACAACTGAATAATGGACTAAGCCTTGAATTGACAGTTTTGTGTGAGGTGAATGTCACTAAAGTCCTTGGCTGATATTGGGCAGCAAAAGGCATCCTCTCTATTTGAAGCATATAAGTCATACTTCAGTGCCTTTCATGAGTATTTAGAGATCACCCAAATCTCATAGACTGTGACCAGCAGTCTGACTCATATAGGTGTGTTCCTCAAAAGATGTTCTGTAGGACAATATCTTTGCTTTGACAAGCCACTTAGAACACATTAAGGCAAAAGCCATCCTGCCTTACAGAAAGGAAAGATATGCATCAGAAATGAGTCTTACTAAGGATCTTTCCTCACAATTTACTACTAGCTTGTTTCACCGTCCTACTTCACGGGATCTCTGATCATATAGAACAGGTTACCACTATAGTAAATTTCAAGTGGGTCTCAAACCCATCTCTCTCGATGCACTTTCTATCACGTTGCGTGACAAACCCTTAGTGAACTGATTTGCCAGATTGTTAGACGTGTGGACATAGTCCAACGCTATTACTCTGGAGTTTCTCAATTTTCTGACAGATTTTAGTCGTCTCTTAACATGCCTTATGGACTTCATGTTATCCTTGGAACTGTTAACCTTTGTAATCACAGTTTGGTTATCGTAGTTCATAGAAATAGCCGGTATGGGTTTCTCAACAACCGGTAAATTTATAAGGACATCACGAAGCCACTCAGCCTCAGATCTAGCAGTGTCTAATGCTATGAGTTCTACTTCCATTGTAGACTTTGTTAAGATAGTCTGCTTGCAAGACTGCCAGGAAACAGCACCATCTCCAAGCGAAAACACATATCCACTTGTGGCATAAAGCTCGTCAGCATCAGAAGTCCAGTTGGCATCACAATAGTCTTCCAGCACTTTTGGATGTCCAGTATAACGAATACCGTAGCTCATGGTGCCTTTCAGATAGCGCATCACTCTCTCAAGAGCACGCCAGTGATCATCTCCCGGGTTTGACACAAACCGGTTCAGCTTGCACACAACAAATGAGATGTCAGGCCTTATTGCACTAGCAAGATACATGAGCGAGCCAATGATATGGGAATATCTCAATTGATCCCTTGCTATTCTTCGATTTTCCTCAATAGCACACTAGGGTCATAAGGTGTAGGAGCAGGTGCATAGTCACTGAACCCAAAGTGACGCAGCACCTTTTCTACATAGTGGGTTTGTAACAGAGTTACCCACCATCACCTTCTCTTAGAAGCTTGATATTAAGAATAACATCAGCCTCTCCCAAATCTTTCATCTCAAAATTTTCAGATAGAAATTTCTTCACCTCCTCGATCACTTCGAGGCTAGATCCAAAGATCAGTATGTCATCAACATATAAGCACAAAATGACTCCTTCACCCCCACCATACCGATAGTACACACATTTGTTAGCTTCATTCACAACAAAGCCAACATATGTTAAAGTTCTGTCGAACTTCTCATGACATTGCTCAGGAGCTTGTTTTAGGCCGTATAATGTCTTTAATAATTTACACACCTTGCCTTCTTGACCATTTGCTACAAACCTATTAGGCTGATCCATATAGATCTCCTCCTCCAACTCTCTATTTAGGAAAGCTGTCTTAACATCTATTTGATGAACTATAAGACCATAAGAGGCTGCCAGGGAAAGCAAAACTCGAATTATGGTTAATCGGGCAACCGGTAAATAAGTATCAAAGAAATCCTCACCTTCCTTTTGAGTATAGCCTTTGGCCACAAGCCTTGCCTTGTACCTCTCAATAGTACCATCAGGCCTAAGCTTTTTCTTGAACACCCATTTGCAACCTATAGGCTTGCACCCATAGGGACGATCAACTATTTCCCAAGTTCCATTAGACATAACAGAATCCATCTCACTCCGTATTGCTTCCTTTCATAAGTCAGCATCAGGAGAGGAATATGCCTCTTTAATGGTCGTTGGTGTGTCATCCACAAGGTACACAATATAGTCATCACCAAAAGACTTTACAGTCCTCTGTCTCTTGCTTTTCCTGGTGACTATAGTGTCATCCTCCTCAGGATTTTGCACATAGGGTTCCTCAATTTGTTCTATCAGAATAAAATTTTCATGCTCATGGAGAATTATAAATTCATGATCAGTTGTGCTAGGTGTATTTTTCATGGGAAACTCATTCTAAAAAATGTAGCATCTCTAGATTCCATGATTGTATCAACAGCCATCTCAGGAACACTAGAGTTTATAATTAAAAATCTATAACCCACGCTGTGAATAGCATAACCAAGAAAGACACCATCAACAGTCTTTGGTCCAAGCTTTCGTTTTTTGTTTATTGACACATTCACCTTTGCCAAACAACCCCAAGTTCACAGGTAAGAGAGATTTAATCTCTTCTTCTCCTATTCCTTGAATGGTGTAATTTTTTTGTTCTTTGTGGGCACTTTATTTAGGACATGACATGCTGTCAATATAGCCTCACCCCACCATTCCTTAGATAGTCCCGCAATCTCCAACATGGCATTAACCAAATCGGTTAGAGTGTGGCTCTTTCTCTCTACAATCCCATTGGACTGTGGTGAGTATGGTGACGTCCTCTCATGAATAATTCCATGCACCGCGCAAAACTCAGAAAATTCATTTGAGAAATATTCTCCCTTACGATCGGACCGCAAACGCTTGATTTTCTTCTCAAGTTGATTTTCTACCTCAGCTTTATAGACCTTAAAATAATGCAACGCTTTATCTTTTGTTTTTAATAAATACACATAGCAAAATCTATTGCAATCATCTATAAATGTCATGAAGTATCGTATACCGCCTTTAGTCAATTCGCCATTTATTTTGCATAAATCGAAATGAACGAGTTCTAATGGTGCCAAGTTCCTCGCCTCAGCAGCCTTATGAGGCTTGCGTGGTTGCTTCGATTGCACACACACCTGGTACTTAGAATCTTTGACTAAGTTAAATTTCGAGATTAAATTTAGATTTGCAAGCCGCGTGAGACAGCCAAAATTAATGTAACAAAGTCGTGAATGCCATATATTCGACTCATCCAAAACATTAACATTGTTCACCACTTTATTACACACATCATCAAGCAAAGATAAGCGGAACAAGCCTCCGCAATCATAACCTTTTCCAACAAATGTTTCATATCTCAACACAACACATTTATTGGACTCAAGCACAATTTTAAAGCCATCGCGACACATCTGAGAAGCGCTAATAAGATTCTTCTTGATGGAGGGGACATGATGCAGTTCTTTAACAGCACCGTCTTTCCCGAAGTAAACTTCAGAACGACCGTACCAGCACCAAGAACACGCGCATGCGAACCGTTTTCCATCAGCAAGGCTCCACTCCTGTCGGCCTGATAGAAAATAAACAAAGAAACATCAGCACACACATGAATATTAGCATCACTGTCCATCCACCACTCAGGTGAAAGACAAACTAAAAGAACAAAAGGTAAAAAAATTACCATACCCAGATGTTTCTCCTCCAGTCTCACTAATTACCATGTTTGCTGATTTCTTTTTTTGCTTATATTTGTGGTCTGGACACGCACTTGCCCAATGCTCATCACTCCCGTAAACAAAGCATCCTCCAGCTGTCGTGTTGTTTTTCTTCTTAACTGTGCAGTCTGCTTAGGCTTTGCATTGTTGTTCTCTTGCATATTCTTCTTCTTTTTATTACAAGATGCAAATGAGTTTTTCTTCTGCACCATATTGGCTATGGAAGACTCAACTCCTTTTCCATGGATGTCTTTTGCCCTCACCCTCTCCTCAACATCAAGAGATCCAATAAGCTCAGCCACGCTAAACTCTTGTCTCTTGTGTTTTAGAGAAGTAGCAAAATCCCTCCAAGAAAGCGGCAGCTTAGCGATTATACCGCCGGCCACAAACTTGTCGTGCAACAAACATGGAAAATGTTCTAGTTCCTTTGCTAGCGCCTGTATCTCATGAGCCTGTTCGACCACAGAACGGTTTTCAACCATTTTATAGTCATACAACTGCTCCATAAGGTACAGCTCACTGCCAGCATCAGAAACCCCAAACTTTGCCTCAAAAGCATCCCATAACTCTTTGCCTGATGTGCAAGATATGTAGTTTTTCTCATACTTGGGATGAAGTGCACTAATCATGGCTCCTCGAAACAGGTTATCGGCAGCCAAGAACTTTTGCTCCTCCTCAGGAGTAAACTGTTCAGGCTTCCCCTATGCGGCGTGATAGCAGTTCATCGTAGTCAACCACAATACCATCTTGGCACGCCATATCATGAAATTCTTGCCATCAAAATTATTTGGCTTCCAAGCAGCAGCAAAACCACTGACAGAAAATTGCCTAACATTAGGTTTTTGGATTGTTAGAAATTTAGGCAATTTTATTATCAGTTTAATCCAAAAAAATAACACCAGCAGGTTTGTGATGACATATATGTGCATGTGTATATTTCTTATGAACACTACAGCATGCAGAGATGACATACTGATGAATACAGTAAAAATACAAAGTACAGAAATCACATAGATTAGACTGTACCCAGCGGAGGGTCCCATGCCGAGGGCATCGGAGGCTCCATTCACACTAGTCGACATAGTGCGTTGCTCGAAGTCGCGGACCACAGTCGATGCAGGAAGATGTTCGCAGTGCAGTCCCACGAATGGATCATCAGAAAGAAGACACCTTGATGTTCCACAGGCAATCACCGAGAAGAAGATGTGCGTGGACGAGCAGTCGTGGATCGCTCCCCAAAAACCTAATCGCCGGGCACCCCGTGCAAGATTCTCTGGCGGACGAGGGTTCCGGAGGCACCTGCTCTCCCGCTACTCCGTGCGCGCAGAGGTACGGGACGGGGAAACCAGAAGGCTGCGGAAGTGTGGTTCTCTCGGGAGTGGTTGCGGAAGGACTTAATCTGGGCTGACGCATGACTCGGATATATGGACGGGGAGAAGAGAGGCAGCGGAGAATCCCGTCAGTAACAGCCGCAATCAGTTCGCCTCCACCATCAAGGGGAGTAACTCCCGTTGTTATGTGGATTAAGTGGCAAAAGACTGGTCAAACACGTCCGCTCGCTCGTTGCCCGCCTGCCACGGCCCCGGCCCGGTGGCGGCGGCGCGCGCGTGTGTGGCACGCTTTTATCCTTTTTCTCAGCTTCTCAATTTAGATGAATAATTTCCAACCATATAAGCTGAGTTAGCGTTCAGTCAAAATCACATATGGTATTAAACCATATAATGCTTAATGTTACGCACCATAGAGTTTTATTTGATTTATTAAATATTATATGAGCCAAGCCCATATTATATCAACAAAAACTTGTCTTTCCCTTCACTGACAAGCGTGATGCACAAATCCAGGAGCAGTGACCCAGATCCGCCGCCACCAAGAAGTCTCCACTGTCACGCTGTACTGGAATCAACAGTCACGTCGATGCAACTCCATCATTTCCAGAAGTCTCAAACCGGTCGTTAGCTGTTAGCACATATAGAACGTTAGCTGGAATGTCACGCATTTTTTTTGAGGGGATGGAATGTCACGCATTATTCTATCTACCAAGCAAAGCGTCGAAAACAATGGCAGAAATCAAGTGAAATCCCGGCTGCGTTCTCCCAAACATCCTCATGATATGTTTACATGTGACGCACGCGCATGTTCTTCTTTTTCGAAAGGAAATGCGTGTTCATGTTGTTCTAAACGTCTCCTCATCGTATCATCATCATATTTCGTAAACAGGCTGTCCATGTATATGTATAGAATGGAGTTACCTCGTTGACCACACATGATCAGCTGCCCCCCCCCCCCCCCCCCCCCCCCCCCCCCCCTTTAAGTAATAAAATAAATTCATTCTAAAATAACAGTTCGCTACATATCTTTGCGGTCTCCATGGTTAAGGCTGGAACTTTGTTCTAAAAAAAATCTTTTCCGATCTCCTCACTAATGTTTAGAGGTGTGTGTATATAGCTTCGTATTTAATACGGTGCTGTATATATACGAAGTATAGTAGTTGAAATTAAACTAGTCCAAATATGTCAGTGACGTGCTGTACCACGTTTGTCCATGTGAGTCTCGTATGGCCAGGTCGCGGCGACTAAAGAGAAGAGAATTTGTCAAGGAATAAAACGAATCCGTTCCATCAATCCAATTAATACCTGTTGCTTGCACTTGCCCGTTCAACGCCTGCCCAGCCCAGGGAAGAAGAGAAGGGAGAGGGAAGCATCAGGAGATGTCATCCCCTCACCAAATCCGCAGCCCCCGGTGTTGACTCCCCGGCCGGGCCGGTTCGCCAGCCAATCCATAAAGACCCCGCGGGCGGCTACCTCTGCTAGCTAGCGCGGACGATCCGGCCTCCCCCGCTTTCTGATCGCGGTCGCGGCACGCGTTCGATCGGTCCAAGCGAAAACTAACCCGGCCGGCGCACAGGGAGATCGAGAGGGAGAGGACTACTAGGATCAGCCAGCAGCGCTGGGTAGCGAGCGAGCCGCGGGCGCCATGAGCTTGGCGGGGCGGCGCAAGTCGTCGCTCGCGGGCGCGGGCGCGGGAGCCGGGGCCGACGCGTTCGGCGCGAAGCACGCCGTGACGTCGCTGCGCAAGGGCGGGCGGCTGCCGGTGTACGTGGCGAGCGTCTTCTTCGTCCTCTGCGTCATCGTCATGTACGGCGAGGACATCCGGTCGCTCACGATCGAGCCGCTGACGCGCGTGCCCGAGCTAACGGTGCCGGCCACCACCACGGGTGGTGGTGGGGGTGGCCGGCAAGTGGTGGTGCCCCGGCGAGACATCTCCGCTTCGGAGAAGCCCGCCGCCGCGTTGCACCACAGCGAGCAGGAGAAGCCGAAGCACGCGGTGACCACGACGACGACGGAGCCGGCGCCGGTGGTTGTCGTCGAGAAGCCGCCGCAGAGTAAGGTGGCCGGCACCACCAAGAGCCAGAAGAAGACGTCCAAGAAGAAGGCGAAGAAGCCCCGCAGGCAGCGCGCGGCGAAGAAGACGGTGGTGCCTCCCGCGCTGGGCGTGCCGGAGACGTGCGACCTGTCCAAGGGCCGGTGGGTGTTCGACAACACGAGCTACCCGCTGTACCGGGAGGAGGAGTGCCAGTTCCTGACGTCGCAGGTTACGTGCATGAAGAACGGCCGCCGCGACGACACCTACCAGAAGTGGCGGTGGCAGCCCAAGGACTGCTCCATGCCCAGGTACGACACCTACCAGAAGTGGCCTCGGCTGGCTGTGGCTATATGCATGTCATGCGCATCAACGGCAAGGCTTTCAATTCCATTGCAGGTTCGACGCGAAGCTGTTCATGGAGCGGCTCCGGGGCAAGCGGTTCATGTTCGTGGGGGACTCGCTGAACCGCAACCAGTGGGAGTCCATGGTGTGCCTGGTGCAGTCGGCAGTCTCGCCGGGGAAGAAGTACGTCAGTTGGGAGGGCCAGCGCGTCGTCTTCCACGCCTGGGTGCGTCTCCCGTCCCCCGACCCTTTCTGCCCGCTTTAGGATTCGTGCCGCCCGGGATAATCCTCGACATCTAGTAGCCCGGCCCACGGGTGCCCTCGATAATACTGCAAGCAATTCGTTCCAGTTTCCACGCAGGCAGCCGTTGTTTGTTTTTCAACCGTGACGCGTGCCCGTTGGTGACGGCTAGCTAGGTGCACCAACCTCGCGTTTTTTTTCCCTGGACGACGGGGCCGTCGCTGACCAGGCCGCCAGCAGCCCTGCGTGTGTGTGTTTCCTTCCTCGAAATGAAATAAACTGACGAACCAACCCGAACCGCCTTTTGGTGCGGCCGGGTGCTGAAAATGCAGGAGTTCAACGCGACGGTGGAGTTCTACTGGGCGCCGTTCCTGGTGGAGTCGAACTCGGACGACCCCAAGATCCACAGCATCCAGCACCGGATCATCAAGGCGGACACGATCGGGGCGCACGCCGAGAACTGGCGCGGCGTCGACTACCTCGTCTTCAACACCTACATCTGGTGGATGAACACGATGGACATGAAAGTCATGTACGACGACGGCGACGAACCCGGCCACCACCCCGTTTGACACGAGCGCGCTCCCGGAAGGGAACTTGATCGTTTACATGCATACTCGCAGGAGACCGGGCGCCAAGAGCTGGGAGGAGCATGACGAGGTGGTGCGGATCGAGGCGTATCGGAAGGTGCTCACGACGTGGGCGAACTGGGTGAACGACAACATCGACCCGGCGCGCACGTCCGTCTTCTTCATGAGCATGTCCCCTCTCCATATCAGGTATATACTACTAGTACATTTTTATTTATTATTATTTCCCACCCGATTTTTTTATGTTCTTTATTATTCTCAATCATGCGTAGTATTAGATTCCACTCCATTTCATAGTACAATACTCCCCCACTCCGTACCTACTTTAAGCTTGAACATCGAACAAGTACGCACGATGGGATCAAGGGCAAGGCACGTACACAGTGCACGCTCAACTGCCCAACACTGCAGAAACGTACTACTACTAGTAGTTAGCCTGTAGTTAACTCTTAATTCGCGTCGCGACGCGTCACGCGTGTGGGGGCGCCGCGCCCGAGCCTTTGGTCGTTTCGCACAGCAAAGGGTAATGCACAGTACATGGCTGCGCAGTGCGCGTGCGTGGTGGTGCCGGTTCCTGCCAATGCCATCCGTAGCGTAGCGCCGCATGGTTTGGTGGCGGAGTGGGCGCGGGCCGACTCGACCGCCGCGGTCGGCTCCCGTCATGCCGTTGCCGTGGGCGAAACGGCCAGCGCGCTCGCGCGGGGTCGCTGTCTCGCTGTGCAGAGTCGAGGGAAAAGGGCGCGTCACGTCGGGACGAGTGGCTGGAGATGTCAGAGTCGGCCCCCCTCCCGCGGGTGCTTGGGTCGGGGGTACGTATTCAGGCTCTGGGCGTCCTCCTCCTCCTAGGGTGTGCGTCCTGTGGTGGTGGTGACCGGGCGACGCGAGTCTGTTTGGCCTTTTTTGATATATGGTAAATGAATGAAACACGCTGTTCGGCTCGATCGGCTGTGAATTCGGGGTATGAGAAACGTTACCAGCGAACAGTGCACCTGATGGGACTTACTGAAATTAGATGTAATGTAGCTATACTCATGTATCAAGCGTTTGACATTTCAGCCAGCTATACTCATGTATCAAGCGTTTGACATTTCAGCCCACGTGTAGTGCAATACGCTGCGTACCGGTAGCTGGTCACATGCATGGAGTACCGATCCCAACGAGGGGCACAGTACTCAGCTCTTGTAGATGTCTGTTGTTTGTTTCACTTCACTGCTACTGTAATCCAGTCTCCAGTACGTGCTACACCTTTTTGTGCACGGTAACAGGTGGTAAACGCGACTTTTCTAGGCGTTACTTGGATCAGCACCTTCCCTCCGATCCTCCCGGTTATCAATAATGCACTTTACGTGGTCAAGAGACTTGCGTCACAAAACTGTCAAGGCCCGTTAAAATTCAAGTAACGCCTATCAGGCTACTATAGGAGGACTATTATAGGAGGAGTATTGCTCTTTATACTATTAAAATTAAAATAATATAACTGTAGTAGTGTTGTACTCAGCGCGCTGTCCGTGCACGTTGCGATTACATTAGTGATTAGTACGTACTGCGGCAGGAGAACTCAGAGTTGTGCATACCTGTCTCATCACATGGGCCATCGAATTATTTGCACCAAGTCACTAACCAACCAGATGTGTCGAAGCTTCCAAAGTTCCAATCGATATTCTCCCTTGGCCGCCGGCTGCTGCCATCCGTGATTAACCCCATCATGCGCCAATGATCGTGATTCAGCCCCGTTCGCTTGGAGGAATTCTGGATGAATTTGAAAGAATTTATGAGAGGAAAACACCGTTTCGGATGAAAAAAGAAACGGATCAAGCCGGGTTTAAGGGCACGCGACCGGGTTAGAAATGCTCCGTTCGTAGGTGGATTCGTAGTTGTGGCATCACGGGGTTAGAAATGCTCCGTCGCCACTGCACTGGCGTCGGTCGTTGGCGCATCAGTACTGTACCTTTTCTTATCCCGTGGCCGGAATTTTAGGATCTTAGAGAGAACAGTTTTTAAGTTGGTCGAGTTATGAAACCGGTTCTTTGAGACCGCGATCACGTTGCAGCCTGAAGATTGGGGGTGGATGAGATGGAAGTCTCCTCATCTGACGACGATTAATCCTACTTGCATCTGACGCTATGCTTTTTTTTTTAGTTGCGTAGTTCGGGCTCAAAGCTGAATCCTCTCTTGAGAGTCAGCACCGGAGTTCTTAATTAGTATCCGTCGCCAGTATTGTATTGTATTGTATTTGCATATTCATTTAGCATGCCAATTGTATTTGCATATTCATTTAGCATGCCAAGTGCCAGTTCTAAATTATTGCCTTGCCTGCATCTATCACACACTGACAAACGGATGGCCACACGCGGCTCGGCTACTAGTAGTAGGATCAAACGGAAGGTTGCATTGGTCACCCATCGCCACGGACAATCCGTTTGACAACGATCTGTCCAGCCAGTTGGCCCGGGGATGACGCATTGCGCAGGCTCACCTAAAGCATCCTGGAACAAAAAGAAAATTAAGGATGGGGACCTATCAGGGAAGTGATAGATGTGTTAGGTTCCGTGAAGCAAACCACTTTGAATTCCCAGAGCTGTATATTTCTTTTTAGCTAGAGAAGAGATTCCCCATTTGTCTTTGGTGGTTGTTTTATGCAAGGAGGTTTGGATGTGGTGACTGAACATACCGAATGGACCCCACCGGGCACTGCGTGTTGTGTTTCATTCGCTAGCCTGAAACTGTAATGGAAAGATCGGTACCAATCAAAATCGTGGACTGTTTCATTCGCGATTGCGTCCACGGACGGAGCACTTACCTAGCCTGGAGTAGTTGGAGGCATGTCACGTCGAAAGATACAGTTGAGGCTCCGCGAACCAGAGAACAAGTGACGATTGCGGCGCTATATCGCACAACGCGTGTTTGGCAATTCAAAATTCACATCACGCGTGGTAGAAATCTGAATCGATTTGGTTCCCTGTTTCCATTTGTTTTTTTTAAGGGCGCTCGATATGTTATGCAGTGATGAAATAGCAAATTTACAAATTCGTACTCAAAACTCAAAACTGACGATGTTTTATTCTTCTTGTGTTAAAAAAATAACAGCCCGCAGGTGTGGGGCAACCCGGACGGGATCCGGTGCGCCAAGGAGACGATGCCGCTGCTGGACTGGCACGGCCCGCTGTGGCTGGGCATGGACTGGGACATGTTCCACCAGGCGAAGAACGTCTCCCGCCGGGCGTCGCCGCGGGTGCCCATCACCTTCGTCGACATCACCACCATGTCGGAGCGGCGCAAGGACGGGCACACCTCGGTGCACACCATCCGGCAGGGGAAGGTGCTGGGCCCCGAGGAGCAGGCGGACCCGGGCACCTACGCCGACTGCATCCACTGGTGCCTCCCCGGCGTGCCCGACATCTGGAACCTCGTGCTCTACACACGGATACTCTCCAGGCCTGCACTCCAGTTCGAGTAGAAACTGGTAGATGCAGAGGACAGATCGTCGCCAATTCGATTCATAGGCTGGGATGGCCGTGGCATGGCTGGTGGGTTATACTTATACACACACAATCATCATCGGTTCAGACAGGAAAATTTTCTCCTCCTTTCCTTCACATTCTCTCTGGCCCTTTTCGATGTCGAAAGATGCCTTTGGTTTGTTTGTTTATTATATAGGGGTGGTATAGGTCAAGTGAAAAGAGACTGTAAATGGGCGGGCTGTGAGATTGACTGCCCCAGAAATGTACATTCGGTGTAACAGAAGCTGGAATGAAAGAGATGAACAAATATGGTTTACACAGAAACGGGCACTCGCATAGGTCCACCGGTCCACCCTGACCCGCAGCAGATTCGTGCCCTCGTGGGGCGCCTTTTCTGCGCGCAGGTTGGTGTGGATGTCTTGTCGTCGCGCACTCTTTTGCACGGACGGGCACGGGAGGCAGATCGAGAGGTGATGGAGTTGAAGGCCCTTTTTAGCAGGTGGCCGTCCTGCCTGGCCGCCTCATCGTTTTGGTGCACAGCTCCCTGATCCAACTGCGAAGGCCGAGCGAGCGAGCGATGAGAGAACAACGAGAAACGGACAGCATCAGAGGTTGAGGGAAGGTGCGGTGCGGAGGTTGGCATCATGCCGTTGCTGGAGCGTGCGCGCTGGACTGGACTCAATTGGGATAGCCGGATAGGTTCTGCGCTGCTTTTGGCGTTCGCTGTGGCACTGAAACTCCCGTATCTCCTTTGCCCTGAACGGATGGACCTGTGGCAGTGGCAGTGGCAGACTGAGGTGTGAGACAGATGCAGTACTGACGCGAGTGCGGAGACGACTTCCGTTCTTTTTGGACGGAGAAAGTAGTAGTAGTAGACTAGTAGACGTAGCATGATCTTTCTTAGAGGCAGGACAAAGCAGTTACCACTTCCTCGCTCTTAGATAAAAATTAGTAATTTTAGTTGGAGTAATGAAAAGTCAAATTATTTTGAGTTTCGTCAAAAAATTTAAAAAAAATATTTTAATATTTGTTATACTAAATTAGTTATTCGGCATGAAATACGCTTTCATAGTATACGTATTTTGTGTGATAATATTGATTATTTTCGATTATATTTGACAAACTTTAGAAATAATGCTTAGAATAGAGCTAAAATTACATCTTTATCGTCTTTAGTCATTTTTAAAGCAGGTTTATCGAAAAACATATCAATATTTATAACACAAAATAGCTATACTACGAAAATATAATTCATGTCGGATCTAACACTTATTTAGTATAATAAATATTATGTCAAAATTATCGTATACTCCCTGCCTACCAAATTAAATGTTAAAATGTTCAATATAAACTCAATTGAACTTTAAATTATTTGACTCGACATTATGTTAAAATTATTGCATACTCCTTGTGTCGGTGTTTCGTAAATCGGACTAGTAAACTTATATGATTGCCGCGCTGCTCCAGGAAGACGGTGGTAGCATCCAAAAGATACGAGGATTTATACTGGTTCAGGCTAGAGCCCTACGTCCAGTCTCAGAGATGATCGAGTGTGTGTTCCTCGCTTGAATTCTCTGAAGTTCTTATAATAGAGGGTGCAAGAATGGTGGAAGAGAAAGAAGAACTAGAGCTAGGAGACGGGCAGCCCGAAGGGAAGCTTCAAGAGCCCTGCTACGATGGAGAATGAGTGAATGAGTAGATGACTCAGAATGTCTAGAAAGGGTGCCCTGGTTGCCTTTATATAAAGTTCAGGGCCAGGGCACATACAAAGCAGGAGGTTCCCCCGATCGAAGGTCGTGAGCCTGAGGGAGGCCCGAGGCTAACTTGGCTTGCAAGCTACGTGGTCTTATGGAGCACGTCCGGGCGTGGTAGTCACCATCGTCTTTGTGGCCATGTCGCGGCATGGTGCGGCGTGGTGCTTTTGCGCCAGTCGTGGCGGCACTGTAGGCACGGCGGTGGTGCGCCTGCCGTCCTGTGCGACATGGTCTCTGTCATCGTCTCCTGATTTTCTGGGGCGTCGTACTGGAGTTGGTAGCCGCCCCTGAGTCGTCAATCGCCTTTCTATCTTGAGGAACTGAAGGCCACGATCCCGATCCTTGGGGTCGATGTTCTCGTCGGTCCGGGTGGCTTTCAAGTCAAAGCCTTCGTCGTGGATCCCATCCCGTAGTGGGTGGGGTCGTACATGCATCTTGTCGGGCCGTATCTGGCCGGTGGTCATCGTGCCCATCGTCACCGCTTTGGGCGGTATTGTCTTGTCTGTGCGGCATACCACAGGGATAGCGTACGACCGGACCGAGGTGACTGACGTCCCCTCAATCCTTGCGGGGTCAGTGTGGCGTGCTTGTTCTTGTCTGAACACGCATGCTTGGCTAGGCTCGACCTCACCCCGTTCCTCCCAAGGGTCGTGATGGGGGAGAGGTCGTGTGCCCTTCAAGCGCCGTACGGCTAAGGCATGAGGAAGGGGTCGTGGCTGGGAACTCTCATAAAAGCAGCATATCCATTTAGAATATACAAGAGAACATTACTTTATGAGAGTACTTTAAAATTAATTTAGAATATACAAGAGAACATTACTATAGCAGATTACTTAAAACTTATATCCTATATTTCTTTAGGGCCAAGGGAGAGGAGGTTGTCTCCTTTACTTAGGAGAAAGAGTGCACCTTTTCAGGTGATCTCTTAAAAAATTATATTATTTAAAAGATCTCCTCAAATATGAGACAGGATTAAGAAGATTTTTTTTTTTTTTTTTTTTGCGACTCAGTGATTTTACTCATTCAAGAATCATCAGGGTTACAATCCGCAGTCACCAACCGAGCGACACAGGACGGGGCATAGTGCCACTCACATGTCCAAGTGTCCCCTGAGACCTGCTTAGCAAGAGTATGAGCTACTCGGTTACATGATCTGCTAGAATACAACAATTTTAAAGCAGAAAAATACAAGCTAAAATCACGAGCTTCCCTACTGATCGGCGCGATCCACGACCTTTGGTTCACCCCTGCTTCCAGAGCTTGATCAGTTCTTGGCTATCGGTCTCGATATGCAGCCTGTGCACTCCCCTTCCCCCTTGGCTTGCGAAAATTTTTATATATAAACTTCATCTCTTATAATACAAATTTTTATATATAAGAAGATTAGATAGAATATCTGATGAAGATGATCTCCATAAACACTTCTTATTAACCTCAAGATTAAAAGGTCTATACAAAGTTTCGCAGCAGCATATACAAAGTTAAAATAAGGAAAGACAATGACTCCTGTCATAAACATCGTGGCCTGTTAACTATCTAGCCCATGTACACTCAGAATGTTATGGGCCTGAAACTGATGCACACCCGTCCGGCTCAGTGGCTAAGCCCGGCCCGCACTGGGTCAAGGACTCAGTTAACCTAGGGTACGCGCCCCGCGGCTTCCCCGCACCGCCGCCGCCGCCGCTCTATTAAAACCCCTGATTTGCTTCAAAAGCCTCCCGAATCCTAGCTGCATACGAGCTTCCTTCATCTTCATGGTGCGATGCATTCGTTCGGGCGTTTCTTCGGCGCCGTCGTCCGTGCTCCGAACTATAGCTAGCTGCTGTTACCTGTTGGCGATTGCGGTTTCTGAATCTGAATTGTGTGGATGCGGCGATGCGTTGTTCCGTTTTTGCTGTAAATTCGCCTTGCGTTTGCGGCGTGCACTGCCTCTGTATTTCGAGTTTTCGACGGCAGCTTTATCGAGAGGGGCCAGAGATTTGTGAATTGGTATCCTTCTTTTTGCGGTTGCCCACATTAAAACCGGCCAAAGTTGCAGCAGAGGCAGGATCTGTTTTCTTGTTCTGCTCCTGTTCAACCCTGAAACTAGCTTTCCATGGCCGGAAATTTCCGAGTCTAGACTCTGGAGTCCCTGATCCAGGAGCCTGAACTCAACCTCTTTTGCCTTTGGTTTGTAGCCTTGTAGTTGTAGGTAGCGTACGAGTGCTTGGAGAATTTTTTACCCGCAAATTTCCAAACTAACAGCGTGCCCGTGGTCTGTTTTGTCACCGTTTATTGCCACATACTACCCTGTTAAAAAACCATATATATAAACAATTCTCGTTTCTATGAGAGCCAAATAATTTTAAATTTGACTAAATTTGTACTAAAGATTACTACTATTTGTTATATTAAATAAGTATTATTAGTTTAATCGTTGAGTAGTAAATCTATTTGAAGATATAAATGTTGATGCTATTCTCTATAAATCTAGTTGAATTTTAAAATTTTGACTCGGTTTAATCTTGAGTTGCACTTTTTTTTTAAACGGAGCGAGTATAATATAGGCCGTGCAAGTATTTCAATACTTGAGCCCACATTGGATTTATTTTCCGGCCATTTTTATCAAGTTCGAGTCCAACCAAAGAAGAAAATCACAGCAATTCAAACTTTAGCTGGGCCAGTGCAGCTGTGCAGGCCGACGGTTACCTCCCAAAAAGGCCGAAAGCAGTCTTTGGACTTGCTCGGCTGTAGCCACTTCTGCTTATTTTCTCTATAGAACTGCAGTGGTTGCTTGCTGCAGCATCAGCTTCTCCTGTGGTAAGCTCTGCCGAGCAGGCCCTTTGTTTTTTTAGCTGGCCTCCAAACTCTCTTCACGTGGGTGAGTTCAATCCGAAGGCCAGCTGGACAAACCGACTAGCCGAGAGGTCTAGAACTCTCACAGGCAATCTCGGATCGGGGCAGAGACCGAGCCCAGCTGCCAGGTGCGAGTGTGACCCGTGCCCCCCCTGCAGATGTGGCGCGTATCGATCGTACGACGACGCCCACCGCCCACGCAGCGTGAACTGCATCGAACCACCGTGTTCGCCTCCTCTGCATCTGAAAGCGAAAGCCCCGGCAATGGCAGCGCTTTCCTGTAACGAAAGAACATCATCGCCAAATCGCCATCGAAAGACAGGCTCCTTTGTTTCTGCTACTGGAGTGGGCGAAGAAACCGCCACAATGCCACATCGCAAAGATTTTACAGTGATGTGCAAATTGAAAGAAACAACACGTCCCCGGCTGTGCCCGAACGCCTCTCCAAGACTCCAACTCCTAGTCCAATGGCGGGTGTCGGCACGGGCGCCGCGTTGGATGATCAGACAGCTTCGTTTCCGACGGCGTTGTCTGGTTTGGTGGCTACCGCGGCGGCGAGAAGCGTGTCCCGGCACAGAGGACAGCTTGCCCGCGCCCGTAGCCACGCGTCCACGCATTCCGGGTGGAAGCCGTGCCCGCACCGCGGCAGCGCCTTCACCTTGTCGCCCTCCTGGAACTCGCCGAGGCAGATGGAGCAGCACTGCTGCTGTGCCGCGTCGTCGTCCGCCGCACCCGCACCCGCACCGGCGCCGGCGCCGGCGCCAGGCCGGTACAGCGTCACGGCCAGGCCCGCGATCGCGGCATCGTCGAGGCCCGCCACTGGGAAACAGGCGGTGGCGGCGGCCAGCGGCGCCGTCGCCGCGATGAGGCGGCCGTTGTAGCGGTGGCACGTCCATCGGAGGTAGAGGCAGACGGCGACGAAGCAGACGAGGACGCCGAAGAGCGCCACGAGGACCGGCACGCCGCGGCCGCGCACGGTGAAGTTGCCGTCGTCCACGTCGCCGTAGCGCCACCGAAGCGCCTCCTGCGCTGCCATTCGCGGCTCTCGCTATCGCTAGCTCCCGGATTCTGGAACTTGTTCACAGTACAGCCTTCAGTTTTTTTCTTCCCTCGCCGCTCTTGATTCTTCTTGAACGGAGTACTACGTAAACAAAAAGGGTGGGCGCGTGTCGCGTCGGCATCTCGCCGTCTCTCGTGGCTTCCGTGGGCTGGGCGGCCTCTGGCCCCCAGCGCGCGCTTCAAATGAGCGGCCTGGGCGGCGTCCGCGACCGAGGCGTTCCTAAAGTTTTTGGCACCCGATTTGCAGCGCCCGTTCGCTGTAAATTCGTCTCGTTGTAAAGGTTTGACGAACGCTGCTGGACCATGAAACGTGCTAATGACTGCTCGAGTGGGACACAAAAGGATAAAAAGCGATAAAAGGTTCTATGCAAGTTACGGGTCTTGTCGACCAGTTGCACTTAGCTCGCCAGAGTCCAGATGCAGCAGCAAATGCGTGGGATTTGCGGGTCACTCTGTAATTTCTGGAAGCATCAGACTATTCTTCTTCAGCCTTTTTTATTGGAAATGGGTGGCCTTGTTAGGTTGCGTGAATCAAATGATTCATACTGAAACTTGGCCGTTGGCACCATGGAAGGTCAGAAATTGCTAGCCATCCAAGGAACCATTTATGAAAGAGCACTTCGCTCGAACTTTACTGTATCTTTCTACTCCGATCCTTATCTGGGAAAAATGCATCGGGTTTTTACCTTCGACAGTTCTTTCACGTTTTTTTCCTGCTTGAGGCTGGGAAGTGTGAGAATGGTCTGGTGCAGCGTAACTAGTTCCTTGGTGAAGTACTGACGGCAACAGCTACACTAGTGCCAATGCAAGAGAGAACGATGTGTTTTTGTTTTTGTCCCGTTTGCTTCGCTGAAAAAACAAACCAAAACACAGTTCCGGCTGAAAAAACAATAATAAGAGAAGCGAACATGGTTTTGGTTTTGTTTTTTTTTCGTAAAAAAGAGAGAACGATGTGTCTATAAATAAAAAACACACACGGAGAGAGAACGACGTGGTGCCTAGAGGTACATGACAGACTGATCGATCACAGCCACACACCCAGTTTGTTGCTATATATAGGGTAATAGACGCAGAAAAGGAGGAACGCAACAACTTTTTTTTCTGAAATACTTAGAATATATGTATATTAAAACCATAGAGAGCACAGAATATCAATACCATGAACAACCCACAAAATTAAATCTATATACGTGTTTGCGGGCTAACCCATTTGTATCCAACCTACAAGGGAGTGGAAGCTCGGGCATGCGTATCAAGTGCAAACCGTGGAAGGCGCCACGTCGATTGCCACTCATCGTCGACTGAAGTTGATGACATCAGGATGGAAGGGTTTGTTTGGTTATGCTTATAGGGTTTGGGCCGCGTTTAGTTGAGCCCAAACTTGGCGTCGCCTGAATTCTGTAGGGACTGTAGCGCACTGTAGCATTTCGTTTGTATTTGGTAATAATTGTCCAATCGTTGATTAATTAGGCTCAAAACGTTCGTCTCGCAAAGTACAATCAAACTGTGCAATTAATTTTTGATTTCGTCAACATTTAGTACTCCATGCATGTACCGTAAGTTTGATGTGACGGGAAATCTTCTTTTTACATAGTGCCAAGTTTGGATTCTGGGTGAACTAAACATGGCCTTGATTTGGGCTGTACCAGCATGTATGAATGAATTGTCATTGCCGGTGACAAAAAGATGTTGAAGAAGATCTCATTGGCGAGTATTATTTTCAATGAATTGGTTGTTGCCTGAAGATGGAGGCCGAAAGCTTGGAAGCAGCATGGGGGCCTTGACACTCAGTAACGATGATGCACTCCATGCCAGGACACAAAGAGGCACGAAGACGGGTGGTGGTGGAGGCAATGAAGAAGATCGAGTTGTTCGGCTGATGGTTTTTACGGCTGATAAGCCGGCTGATGTTGTTTTGTTGTGAGAGAAAAACACAGCACCATGACTGATAAGTTCAAGCGAACAGGGCGGATGGCCAATATTTGTTTGGGATCCTCTATTGGTTCGCCTACCCACGGGGAGAAGATAAGGACGCGGAAAAAAGAGAAGAATAGGACTATGATTGTTGGGCCATAGCTTACAGGTAGGATACACCTTTGATAGTAGTTGGTGGTATTAAAAAAATGAGATTATCATGTCCCTTAAATTCTTTCAACCAAATAAAAAACACGTTTCCTATAGCCCAGATGCCTGAAATCAAGGACCAAGAGAGATCAAGAGAGGAAGAGAAAGAACATGTATAGTGCTGGTTTCCTAGATGGTTAGATTAAGATCTAATGGATAGTGTTCATTGTCTGAAAAAAACTTAAATTTCAGGCACCTGAGAAATAGCATACCCCAATAAAAAATTGGAATTAACCTATACTCTCAACCAAACACATAAATGAGACAATCTTGTTCCCAAAATCAGGGACACGACCATCCTGGCATTTGCATAACCTGATACTGATTCAACAGGCCTCTACTAGTTGAATAACCAAGAGGTATCCCCGGCTTAATTTTGTCGTCTCACCCAACCCAACCTCAGTCCTCTCACGACCATCCACCCAGGCCACTCCGGCCAGCCCCGGACGGCCGGCCCCCTGCGGCACGGCTGGGCAACCGGCCGTGCGCTGCCAAGGAAACTGCACACACCACGGAGCTGGCTCTCTCTCTGGGCACTGCAGCTAGATGAAGGTGGTCTCGTCGACCGAGACACGCAGAGAGACATGCAGTATCTGATAGAATGCCTAGCTAGTGTATGTGTCTTTGCCTATGCATATTTTAACGCCCTCAAACTTGCACGTCTGCGGCTACATAACAAAGGGCCGGTTCTGCCAAAAATCTCTCTCCCTCTGATCACGATTCACACGGCCACACGCACACGGGTGGATGGACGTCGCCGTCCTCATCAATCAGACGAAGCCTTTATTCTCGCACAGTCCAAGCACTGCACGCGGATGCGGCCTGCAGGGATCACCTAGGGCGTTCACTCGGGCACCGTGCATACACTTCTACCAAGCCCCTCCGGTAGGAAAAAAAAAACCACGTGTTCTAAAAAAAATCATCCTACGGCCACACGTTGTGCGGTTCCTCCGATAGCTCAAACGTGGTGTGACTCGTCAGAATACTCTAAAAATAGGCAACTGAAAACTCCTACTCGTGGCCGTAGGATGGATTTTCTAGGACACATGGCTTTCATTAAGTGAGCCTCACAGAAGCGTTGTAGAGAGGCTGCACCCTATTTTTTTCCCTCCGGCCGGCCGACGAGCTTATTAGGGCATCTTCAACGACAAAAGATCTAAGAAAACCTCTTCAATTGTATTAACTGTTAACACGTACTTAGCTCATAATATGAATAGTCCCGTGATAATCTCATATGATCTTAGAGTCTATGTATAAGACTAGTTTCTCTCTCTCTTTTATGGAAATATAAAATAATATACTTATAGTTTGTTCATAAGTCACAATTAGCCTTGCTCTTAGCATTGCTGAAACTCGACATGCTTAAATATGATTAAAAGTACCACCAATAGGAAGAAAGAAAACAGATATAACTTTTTTTGAAACATGGTACAGATGAAGATTATCACAAACAAGCACACAAACTGACTTCTAAGAACACATTATCAAATCTGAGACTTTAAGGAGACATATCTTGAATTTGACAAAGTCACCATCGATGTCTTGTCATCGTCGGAGGGATCTACCAATAGAAAGATACGCCCCGTTCGGCTTATCCAGAAGCTGCCTTGTTCGGCTTTTTTTAGCCGGAACAGTATTTTTCTCTCACAACAATTCAGCCAAAACAGTGTTTTCAACCAGTTTCAGCCAAAATTCAGCAAGTCGAACGTGGCCATAGTTAGCACAAAATATTAGTAGTCAGATACTCAAACCAAAATAGATAGGTCCTACCAACCCAAGCATATGCACTAAAACATGGAGATACACCCCTTCTTGATACTATTGCATTTAAAATATGAGTCATTTTGGTCTTTCATACCATACTACACAAAGTGACACTTGAATAATATTATTTGTAACGAATCTATTGTCTTATAGAAAATTTTGTCAATTATTAAAAGATTTTATAGGTCAACTAGTATCGGCCAATCTTATGTTGTCCACATAGATATTTATATGGACTTATATTTGTAACCGTCAAAATATATGGGAACTTTAAGCACCCTTCCTAAAGAGCTGAAAAAGCTAGTGACCTGTTACAACTTTTTTTTTCTTTTTAACAGGCTGAGCTAGCATGTTAACTCGTTAGGTTAATGAGCCAGTTTGGGATCTAAACAAACCAAGCACTTCATGGTCCAACATTATAAACAAGAGACAATTAGACTTATGTTATGATGTATGCATGTGATTGAAGTATAGAACTAATGTATAGTACACATTATACTTATTTTCTTGGCTTGATGTTTGCGAGTTAGTAACTGTTGATTGATATATGCTTTTGGTTATAGTAGTTAACGAATTGGCTTGCAATATAGCTAAATGAGCCAAGCTGATCTAGAGCTTTAGCATGTTTCCTTGACGGGCCGGGCAAGGTTTAAACCGCTTTGGTTATACTCCCTCCTTTCCAAATTATAAGTCTAGTCATTCTTGATTTTTACATAGTTTTTATTATGTATTTAGACATAATGTATATCTAGATGTGTAGTAAAGACTATGAACCTAGAAAAGCTAGAACGACTTACAATTTGAAATGGAGGGAGTAGTAGTTAAAAAATATTAGTTTGCCTTAGCCAATAGGAAATTAAACTGTTGTATGCTTTTCAGATAATTTCAATTTTCTTTTCTCATTTTAGCTTGCACTAGCCACTAGGTTCTTATTATTGGCTCATGAGTTGCATATCTACTACTTCCATTAATTACCTATAAAAGTCATCAAATTGAAGGGTAGACATGGTGAATCATTTCATGCTCAACCTTTATTCGAGTGAAAAAATATTAAATAATTCGTATCTAGGATGGGACGAAGTGTGTGTATGATTCTTTTGCACCTACATGGAGATGCAGTGCAGGACTGCAGGCAGTGCTATAAATTTTAATTGTTGAGCAAGCATAGACAATCGGACGTCAGGGCGTCGACGGCGGAGTTCTGTTTTGCAAAACCAAGAGAAGAAAAAAAGGAAATTGGCAATTTGCAAATGATATCTAGTTAGAAGAACGACATATTACTCCCTCTGTCCCAAACTCCAAAAAAATAGAATATAAATCTCGGTTTTTGAGTAATCAGACAATTTTAAGTTTAACTAATAACTAAATGTATAAAAAACTATAGCTTAGTCCAAATCTAGAATTATAATTTTTTTTAGACAGAGAGAGTGATTAATAAGCAAACAATTCGCAGCAACAGTTTTACCATCTAGCTAGATCATCAGATTCTTGATGGATAGGAGAAAACTACAAAACATACATGCGACTACAGTCTATCGTCATCTGCGATCGGCGGAGTAACACAGAAGTACAGAGCCCATATGCAGATGCATCATCATATACTCTAACTCTGAGCAAACTAATCGACTGACAGTCAATTGATCGAGTACTAGCTAAACTTTGCTAATTAGACGTACTAGTACGTGTCTAGCAGACACGGACACACACGGGATGCTAATTAATGCTACCTTAAGAAACTACCACTACTACTATACTTCTAGTAAGAGCCGGGCAGACCAGTCTCCCCGTCGTCGAGGTCGCACACAGAGTAGCATGCGTCTGCAGGCTCCTCGACGAAGATGCAAGAAGCAGGCAACGGTGGCAGCTCGTGCCCACCACTCAGCTGATGCCTGGGATCGAGCCCGTATGGCTGATGAGCAGCAGCAGCAACACCATAGCTCAAAGCTTCCTCCGACGGCACCTGGAGCTGCATCATCTCATCGCATGCGCCGGTACGGCCATGTGACGCGAGTGTCACCTCGTCGTCACCAGCAGCCACCGCCACCGCGGAGTAGGCGGCGGCGATCTCAGCATGGTACCCTTCCTCGTGCTGCATCAGCGCGGCCTGGTGCAGGCTGATCTGCGCCTTGAGGAACTTGACGTAGTGGATGGCCTGCTCGAGCATGGACACCGTGTCCATCTTGCTGCCGCCGGGGACGAGGCTGCGGAGCACGCGGAAGCGGTCGCTGATGCGGTTCCGCCGCTCGCGCGCCGCCACGCTCTGCGGGTCCGTGGAGAGCTTGGCGCCAGGACGACGCCGCACGCCGCCGCCGCCGCGCACCCTGCTGTCGCTGAGGGCGCCGGCCACCGCCACCGGGTGGTGGAGGTACGGCTGCGGGTGGATGATGGGGAAGCCGCGTGGGTCATACATGGTCTGGTAGTGATATGGATCCATCGCTAGGACGACGCGCGGACGCCTAGGTGCAACTACTACACTGTGCTGTGCTGTTGGCTTTGCTGGTTTCAGCCCTAGAGCTATGGCTTTGGGAGGAGCCCATGGCGGCTATATATACTCAGCATATGGCATTGCATGGAAGTGTATAAGCAGTTAAGCACATGCAGAGTACAACCTGAAATTGCGTCTTCGCTGTATCAGATTGGTGAAATGCATGGGATATTCCACTCTGCGGGCTCTTCAAAAAGCAGTAAAAATATTAGGCAAGCACAAAGCTAATAATTGTAAAAATATGTAAAACTGCAAATGGCCATTTCGACAAATAGTAGAAAATGCACAGCCATTGGAACAAAGAGATCAAATACTAACACAGTAAGATGCGATAAATAAAATTTTCAATAAGGCCAGACGATCATATCTTAATTACTAATTACGGTGATCACTCTTGTTATAATAGCTTAGCTTAAAAGGAGATTAAATAGTGGCCACCAAAAAGTCGTCAATTATCATTTCGAAAGTTCAAAAAAAGCATGCATTAGAAGAAAGAATCAAGGAACGAACTGATTTTGATATGAAATAAAAGGACGGAGATTACTCCAACCAAGAAAGAAATTGGATTCTTTGGGTATCGCTTGGGCCGACTTCATCAATATGGCCATCTCTCTAATAAATAAAGGAGTTAATAATCTTTTGAAAACTCCTAACCACGGAGCTATTTATTCAAAGAAAGAAATGTGCTAGCTAATTACCGCGATGTGCCAGAAAAATCAAGCGCTCGTCCTCTCGTCCAATTGAAAATGAACGGTCCAAGAGTTGTGTCTTCTTCATTCTTTCCACTGATTCTTTTTTGCTACCAAACTACATCTCTCTCTCTCTCTCTCTCTCTCTCTCTCTCTCTCTCTCCTTTGTTGCACACGGTCGTCCTCCAACGCCCAGCCTGTACACCAGGCTCTGGTGGTTTTTTTTCTGAAGCCACCACTGCTAACCCGGCCAAGCAGATCACTTGTTTTTGAGCTCCCTCCGCCGCCTAGGCTCCAGGCAAATTATGGCCGGTGACATCCCTGTTGTTTTTCTGTGGATCGACTAGGGTAGATCTAGGCGGTTTACTGTTGAACATGATGAACTAGAACAAGCAGAGAGTGGGAGATAGAGTAGAGGTGCTGGTGTTGAACCTGAGCCTTCGGCCGAAGTCGCGGCTGAGCTGGCCATCGCTGGTTCGTTGATGGAGGCAGCACACGGGCAGCGACGGGTGGAGTAGAGGTTGCACGGACGTCGATGCAGTGCAGACGGATGGCGTAGCAGTGACGACGGCGAGAGTCAGCGGAGCTTCCCGTCGCTGGCTGCGCGCCCTCTTAGATCGGTCTAGGGTTTGTCGGTGGGGTTTGCGGCTCACGGCGAACCTCGTGCTTTGAACCGCCGGCCCCCCACCTCTTTATATAGCGTAGTGCGACGGGGGCCCACCAACCATGTAGGGTTGGGCGCCCCCGATCAGGGCACGTGACCAAGGCCCAATAGGCCGTTGGGCTTATTGGTTGGGAGATCAATCTAACATTCTCCCCCTTGATCTCACTATTACTTTTATCTTTAAACTTTAAACTTCAATCCTTTTATCCTTACTCATTTCTTCACAGATGATGCATAGAGCATGTCTCATCGTCACGGTCAATCGCCGATAGATTTAACAGCTACAATGCACGTCTCTGATCTGAAATAGTTACTTTAACTTTTGGGCCCTTTATAGTCCAGGAATCATAGGCTTTCCCTTAAACCCATACCGGCTACATGTTCTCTGAACACGTTGGGTGGTAAGCCTTTTGTAAGCGGATCCGCGAGCATCTTTTCGGTACTTATATGCTCAAGACTTATCATTTGATCCCGGACTTTATCCTTCACAACATAATACTTTATGTCAATGTGTTTGGCAGCACCACTTGACCTATTTATGTGAGCATACTATACTGCTGGATTATTATCGCAGTATAACTTCAGTGGTCTATTGATGTCGTCAACCACCTTTAAACCGGGTATGAACTTCTTTAGCCAGTTCACCTGCCCCGTTGCCTCATAACACGCTACAAACTCGGCATACATTGTGGACGATGTAGTGACGGTTTGCTTTGAGCTTTTCCATGAAATAGCTCCCCCTGCGAGAGTGAACACATATCCAGACGTGGATTTTCTATTATCTCCCGCATAATCAGAATCTGAATATCCCACTATATGGAGTGAATCAGATCTTCTATACGTCATCATGAGGCTTTTCGTTCCTTGCAAATAACGCAAGACTTTCTTTACCAATTTCCAGTGTTCTATTCCAGGATTGCTCTGGAATCTGCCAAGTAACCCGGTAACAAATGCCAAGTCAGGGCGCGTACACACTTGAGCATATTGCAAGCTTCCGACAGCTGAAGCATATGGAACCACTTTCATTTGATCGATCTCATATTGGTTCCTGGGGCATTGAAAATCCCCATATCTGTCGCCCTTGACTATAGGAGCAGGTGAGGGACTACATTTGTGCATACTGAATTTCTTTAAGACTTTTTCTATGTATGCCTTTTGTGACAGTCCTAATACCCCTTTACTTCTATCTCGGTGATTCTCGATCCCTAGAACGAACGAAGCTTCACCAAGATCTTTCATATCAAATTTTGAGGACAAAAACTTCTTTGTCTCCAGTAGTAGACTGACATCACTACTAGCAAGTAAGATATCATCCACATACAGGATAAGGAAGATAAACTTTCCATTCTTAAACTTTGCGTAGACACAATTGTCCTCAACATTATCTTTAAACCCAAAATTCTTTATTGTCTGATCAAACTTCAAGTACCACTGTCTTGAAGCTTGTTTTAATCCATAAATAGATTTCTTTAGACGGCATCCCAAACGTTCTTTTCCTTCCATGACAAAACCTTTCGGTTGTGCCATGTAAACATTTTCCTCTAAGTCTCCGTTGAGAAATGTCGTCTTTACATCCATCTGATGTAATTCCAAATCGTAATGTGCCACTAATGCCATTATGATTCTGAAGGAATCCTTACACGAGACTGGAGAAAAAGTCTCATTGTAATCAATCCCTTCTCTTTGTGTAAAGCCTTTTGCCACAAGTTGGGCTTTATATCTTTCTATATTCCCTTGAGGGTCAAGTTTTGTTTTGTAGACCCATTTACAGCCTACTGTTTTGGCTCCTTTAGGAATTATCTCCAAATCCCAAACTTTATTTGCATTCATCGATCTCATCTCATCTTCCATGGCCTCAAGCCACTTTGATGAATGATCACTTTTCATGGCTTCTTCAAATGAGGTGGGATCATCCTCCATTTGAAATTCTTCAGTGCTGTACACCTCATAATCAGCAGGAATAGCTGATTTTCTAACACTTTGAGACCTTCTAGGAGCCTCTTCAATTGGCACATTTTCTGTTTGAGGCTGTTGTTGCTCCCCCTCATGTGTGGCAATAGGTTCTATAGGATCCTGAGGCACAGGGTCCTCATCATCATTCATTATTGCCACAGGCGGGATAACAATAGGTGCTGGCACCACAGTGTCTTGTACTGTCGGTGTAGCAACAGCAGGTAGTGAGAAAAATGGCTCATGAATGATCGGAGTGGGTGCATACACCCACTTCTCTTCAAGGTCAATTTCTCGAGCTACCATGCTCTCCCTAATCATTTCATCTTCTAGGAAGACAGCGTGTCTCGTTTCCACAAACTTTGTATGTCTGTTAGGACAGTAGAAACGAAAACCTTTTGACTTTTCTGGGTAGCCAATGAAATGGCAACTCACTGTTTTGGGATCTAGCTTCCCAATATTTGGGTTAAAAACTTTAGCCTCAGTAGGGCTCCCCCACACACGCAAATGGTTAAGTGAGGGTACTCTTCCTGTCCACAACTCATACGGTGTTTTGGGCACCGACTTACTTGGTACTCTATTGAGAATATGAATGGCGGTTTTTAACGCCTCCATCCACAGACTCATGGGTAAAGTGGAGTAACTTATCATACTACGCACCAAAATCCATCAGGGTACGGTTACGCCTTTCAGCTACTCCATTCTGCTGAGGTTCGCCCGATGTTGAATACTGGGCGACTATACCATTCTCCTGTAAGAACCTTGCAAAAGGTCCAGGAACTTGTCCATATGGGGTATGCCGACCGTAGTACTCTCCCCCACGGTCAGACCTGACTATCTTAATCTTTAAATCATGCTAATTTTCAACTTCTGCTTTAAATATTTTGAATTTATCCAACGCTTCTGTTCTTTCTTTAATTGGATAAATGTAGCCAAACCGAGAGTAATCGTCTGTGAATGTTATGAATGAATCATAACCATCCACACTTTTCATAGGAAAAGGACCACATATGTCTGTGTGAATAATCTGTAAAATTCCTGCGCTTCGTTTGGCATCTTTCTTAATTTTCTTTACATACTTTCCTTTTATGCAATCTCTACATTGTTCTAAATCTAAGAGCTCTAATGGAGGAAGAATATTATTCTTAATTAGTCTTTCTATTCTCTCCCTCGAAATATGGCCTAAACGATAGGGCCATAATTTCGACAACGCATCGTGAGCTCTCTTTCGTTTTCTGTTTCCATTGTTCGATGAGGATATATTTTCATTCACATCACATACGGAATTCACATTTTCATGAAGTGATAACAAATAAAGCTCGTCTTATCGGAAGGCAAGACCAACACATTTATTATTAAACAATATCTGACATTTGCCATTTCCAAAATGGCAATCATAACTATCATGGTCCAACTTTGATACACTAATCAGGTTTCTTTGCAAAGAAGGTACATAAAGAACATCTCTAAGAAAAAGTATGAAGCCATCTGGAAGCTCTAGAGGAAGATCTCCAACGGTCTCAACATCTGCTTGTACTCCATTTGTGACTTTAATGAAACTTTCGCTTCTTCACAAAGTTCTCATCGAACGGAATCCCTGTAATGAATTAGCAACATGAATAGTTGCACCTGAATCAATCCACCAAGTAAAATTTGAAAACTTTACATACAAGGATTCATTTACGAACGTAATAATGTTCTCACCTTTATTTTTCATTATCATCTTTAGGAAATCAGGACAATTCTTCTTATAATGTCCTGTCTTCTTACAGTGGAGACACTGATCTTTAGCCACTGGGAATTGGTTCTTCTGAGACTGTTGCATAGGACCCTTTCCAGATGACTTGGAGGAAGAACTGTTATTATAGTTCTTTTTCTTATCTTTTAGGTAGTTGATAGAACCACCTTGTGAAACTTTTATTCTTTCCTCCTCCTGCACACACATGGCTATGAGCTTTTCTAAATCCCATTTTTCTGGCTGTATGTTGTAATTAACAACAAATGTGTCAAATTCTTTGGGCAAAGAAGCAAAAATCAAATGAATAAGAAACTCATCCTTGAGTGCCAAATCCATTGGTTTGAGCTTAGATGCCAGATTGCTCATTCTCAGTTTGTGCTCTCTAATGCCACTGCCGCCACCAGAGTACCTTTCTGTAACCAGCTACTTGATCAGCTGGGTTGCATATGTCTTTGAAGAGCCAGTGAACTGACTCTTTATTCTATCTAGGTACTCTGTGACCGTGTCACAGTCTAGAATTGAGCCCACAATAGCAGGCTCAATCGTGTTCTTTATCACTGCCAAACACTTCTTGTTGGCAGTGACCCATTTCCTATGCTCAAGGTCATAGGACATTTTTACGGGAGCAAAATCCCGCTCTCTGTTCTGCCATGCAGCATCAGTCTCCCTCACCGGTGCCACAGGCTCTCTAGGACACGGTGTGGTGACAACCCAGTCCACCTCAGCGAGGATAAAAGCCAGGTCTATCTTTTTCTTCCACTCAATATAATTATCACCTTTTAGAGTGGGGATCTCTTTGATACAACTCATCAAGTTGTATCCTCCTGAAAACACAATTCAAATAGTGTGAGAACAGAAATAACAACAATAATTGCATGCCTTAGTTTAACGTTGGTCAAAATTAAAACATACAATTATTTTATACATTAAATCTACATCATCGTTGGGCAGAAATAGAAATAATGCATAACAAAAAACCATAATAACATCAATATTATAATATTGCTATTAATCAACGTTGGCCAGAATAATAACAACATTATAATAACTATAAAAATTATCTATGTTTCAAAATTAAATTCTCCCGTTGGTTCGAATTTAATAATGAAAGCAACAATTTTTAAGTACGCAGCGAAACTTTAATAAATCTTTTAATTCTATTTTCCAGAAACCGTTACTGCACTTTACTATTCTCTGAACAAAATTAACGTTAGATCAAAATTGTATAGATTTCAACATCATAATTCAGTTCGAATTCATCAAATATGAATGAACAGTTTCTAGAAAATAAAAAAGAATTCAATTTCACTGTTCGGCAATTTCGGCCCATAGCAGCGCGACCGGCCCAGCTACCCGCGGCCCAGCCGCGCGCGCCAGCGCCCCCCCGCGCCCAGGCCGCAACCTGGGCCTAGGCCAGGAATTCGGCCTCGTGCCCCTATCCTGCCTGGGCTGCGGCGCTGGCCCGATCATCTCCGTCCGTCCATCCAGATCGAACGGTGGAGCGCGCAGCTCGGGGCATCAAAAACCCCAGCCGGCCGCGCCTCCCTCAACCCTAGCTTCATTTTCATTCGCACATTCTCTCTCTTCGCCTCACTGCTCTCCCCTTCTCTCCTCAGTCAAACACCGAGCGAGCGGCAACGGCGAAGCAGCGAGGTCCCGGCGCCGTCGCCGGCCCTCTCGCAGGCGTGCACGCTCCCCAGCGGGTGAGCGCGCCGCCGTCGAGCGGCCTGGCCGCGGCGCCCCTGTGGCCGGATCCCGGCGAGCGGAGCCCCGACCGGCCTTTCTTTTCCCCACGCGCCGGCGTGACTGCGGTGTCGCGCGACGACAAGGTAGGCCACCCCGTTCCCTTTCTTCCCCTTTCTTTGATTCATTTGTTCGGATTTTGGCCTGATTTGCCGATTAGGGTTAGGGTTAGGGTTGGGATGGCCACTGTTTACTTTTTCCCCGATTTGAAATCGGTTCTTTCTTTTTCTCAGTCAGTCACCGAGCGGTCGCCGGATCCCGGCGTGGTTCTTTTCTTTCTCAGTCAGTCCCCTTCCTAGGTTAGGGTTAGGGTTTGGATGTCGAGACCATGTCTCAATCTGTTCGCACTTTTCCCGTACCCGATTGAGGATTAGGGTTCGATTTCTTTCTTTCCCCGATCCAGATCTACCGCTAGAAAAAGTCTCTGATACCATTGTTGTTTTCTGTGGATCGACTAGGGTAGATCTAGGCGGTTTACTGTTGAACATGATGAACTAGAACAAGCAGAGAGTGGGAGATAGAGTAGAGGTGCTGGTGTTGAACCTGAGCCTTCGGCCGAAGTCACGGCTGAGCTGGCCATCGCTGGTTCATTGATGGAGGCAGCACACGGGCAGCGACGGGTGGAGTAGAGGTTGCACGGATGTCGATGCAGTGCAGACGGATGGCATAGCAGTGACGACGGCGAGAGTCAGCGGAGCTTCCCATCGCTGGCTGCGCGCCCTCTTAGATCGGTCTAGGGTTTGTCGGTGGGGTTTGCAGTTCACGGCGAACCTCGTGCTTTGAGCCGCCAGCCCCCACCTCTTTATATAGCGCAGTGCGACGGGGGCCCACCAACCATGTAGGGTTGGGTGCCCCCGATCAGGGCGCGTGACCAAGGCCCAATAGGCCGTTGGGCTTATTGGTTGGGAGATCAATCTAACAATCCCTACCCCGCCATCTCTCCCTCTAACACCATGATAGCGTATGATCTCACTCTCGGCAACCCCTGACACTTAATAGCTACCCTAGTGGCACAATTAATTGTTCCTCGTCTAAAAACTACTCCCCCATCCCAAAAATATTTTTTTTCTCCATCACGCAATAAGGTTTGCATGCCTTTATATTAAGATAGAGAAAATGTTTAATATAACACGTCATAGCGGTGCCCTATGAGGTTAAAAGAGTCGTATATGGGCGCTCGGACCCTCCCTAGTGTACTTAAAGTTATGCTGTTACATTGGACACTGATCAACCCAACTTTTGCGATGCCGGCGAGAAGGCTTATGCCCGGGCTGCCGAGCGACGGCGGCGCTGTTGCGCAGACCTATGTCGCCGTTCGGAGGAAACAACTCACGTAGCTCCTACATATTACCGGGGTTGCCGCCATAGATTTCATCGTAATTTTTTTATAAGCCAACACTACTGGATTCAGGCGCTTTGCCGGGTGCCGAATGCACCCGGCAAAGGCTACTTTGCACTCGGCAAAGCCTTTGCCGGGTGCAGCACTCGGCAAAGAGCCTCCGGCAAAAAGTTAGTCGGCAAAGATTTCTTTGCCGGGTGCTTTTTATCGGGCACCCGGCAAAGACTTTGCCGAGTGCAAACCCGGCACCCAGCAAAGAAAAGTGGTCGTTACGGCACCGGCTCCGTCATCCCTTGCTTTGCCGGGTGCCATATCAGAGGCACCCGGCAAAGATTTTTTTAATTTTTTTTTCAAATTTTCTTTGCCGGGTGCCGTGCCGGGGAGGCACCCGGCAAAGATGTTTTTATTTTTTTATATAATTTCTTTGCCGGGTGTCTCACCGAGGGGGCACCCGGCAAAGAGTTTTTTTATTTTTTTTCGTAATTTCTTTGCCGGGTGCCAGGTCATGGGGCACCCGACAAAGATTTTTTTTTTGAAAAAACTTTGCCGTGTGCCCTGGACCTGGCACTCGGCAAAGCTGGGAATTCCTTTCAGAATTCCTAGCTTTGCCGAGTGCCAGGGCCAGGGCACCCGGCAAAGCCTCAAAAATTAAATTTTTTTTATTTTGTTTTTTGATTCTATAATCACAAACACATCATATAAAAGATATATATCACATCTGAAGCATCACAAAGACAATATAGCACATATATATCACATTCATCTCATCACAAACTCAATCCCACACATATATATCACATCACGAATACAATACCTCACATACACGACATCACAAACATAATAGGTCCAATTACCATCGTAACAAGTCAATAGTGGATCACAGTGCATCACATGTCCATCAAGCGGTGAAAAAGAGATACAAACTAAAGGTGGGGAGGAAACTGAGTGCCTGGTGAAGGAAACTCGGCACCACCTGCTTGCGCCTGAGATGGGTCATTCGAACCCGCCGATGGAGGCTACATAAAGGACAAGAGATTCAGGCGCTTAGATTGGGTCATCTAATGAAAGCACTAGTCGAAGCAATATGGATTCATACTCACTGGACTAGCTACAACTGGCGGCGGCGCTGGAGCGAACATCGGCACAGGTACACCGTTCACTTGCCCAAAGTTCAGCAGGAACATCGTAATCTCCGCCAGCTGCTTGGCCTGTCTCTCCCGCTCGGCCCGCTCGGCTTGTCTTTCCCGCTCGGCCACCTCGGTCCTCGCCGCCAGGTCCCGCAGCTCCTGAGCCATCCTCTCGTTATCGGCCTGCAACATTTCAATCAAATGTTTTAGTAATGTAAAGGTAACTAAGTTATGTAAAGATCAATGTACGAAGAGTTAAACTGGACTAACCTGGAGTGCGTCGACCCACTGCTGTGAAGGGGATGGCCGTTGGCATATGGCCCGGCCTCCGCTCGGGGTACTTGCTCAGATCTGGGAGAGGGAGGGAACAGAGCCGGACTCGAGGGTGCCATCGCCAAGCCAGTACCACCCATGTTTCTTGCCCTGTCCGATCCTCATGATAGTCGTGCCATCAATGTCGTCGGTGCTCGGATCCTAGTCTGGCCCCTGGACTAACCTTGCGTCCGACGCGTAGGAGCTGATGCGGGTGTGGACGCTCGGGTTGCTGTACGACTTGGGTGGGTCATCCGGGCTGAAGGTGACAGCGGAAGTCGCCTTTCCCTTGCGGGCCAGTCCATACGCCATGAACGTGGACAAAGGCTGGCCACCATGCGACGCCGACTACGAGAAAGACAACAAGATGATTAGAAGAAACATGCAGAATGGAGCGTTAGAATACTAAAAATGAATTCACGTACCCAAGCTTGCTTGTATGCGCCAAGGCTGCGGCTGCCTTGGTGGTGTGTGGGGCCTGTCGCCTGCAAAGCCCGCTCCCGGTGGGCTTCGTGTTCCTGGATATAACCCTCTATGAACCACCTGTCCACGATCATCTCCCAGCAGTCGACAAAGGACTCGCACCACCATGGAATCATCTACATGTCATAAAGAATTTGAGATGTAAGACGACCAAATGAAAGCTACTTAATCTCAAAACGAATCAGTATTATTCTTCTTCATTTACCTCAATGTACTGTTCCCAGGTCAGAGACATCTATCTTGCCTGTGTCTTGCTGACTTTCTGACCAAGTCGTGTGGCGTAGTACTTGATGATGCAAGTGAGGCGCTCCTCGTAGTGCATGTCGCTGATGCGTTTCCTAGCACTTTTCACCAAGTTCTTCTCCGCCCTCTCCTCCTGTCCCTCTTCACACCTGAAAAAAGTCTGCAGACAGACACAATGTATCAATTCATTATGTCAAAAAGTGTCAAATGAATGCGATGTATTGATCAAAGTTGTGCGAACGAGACTTACCCAGAACTCTCTCCTGACCCGCTCCTGCTTGTCTTCATATTCTGCGTCGGGGCAGATTTGTAGTGGTCCCACGATTTGGCCGGCCCCACAGTCCCCTTGTGCATGACAATGCTGGGGTAATAGTGCCTGCACATAAGCCCCAAGATGTGGTTGGGGTTGTGTGAGTCACCAGGCGACACAACCTCCCAGTGCCTGCACAAGTCATTAACAAACATTATTAGTTTCTCTGACAATTTTCAACAGGTTATATGAAGTAGCTGTTATTAAATCTAAAGTTAGTTACCTGTCCCCCTGGGGGCGGATCACTAGGCATAGGGGAGGAAGCAGAGGCCCAGGGAGTTTTGAGGGACCTCGCAAGTAGGGGCTAGCCGCAGCAGAGGCAGTGGAACTACTTCCGGCCTCGCCGCCCTCCTGTGCCTCTCCCTCGCTGTCCATCGCCCGAACCTCGTCCGTCGCCAGAACCTGCTCGTCCTCCGAGGAGTCCATGGTACGGCGCTCCTCCGGCACGTCACGCGGCCTGACTAGAGGAGGTCGGCCCCTCCTGCTGCCGCTCCCGCTGCCGCTGCTCCTGGCCCTCTGCCTCCTCCCATCCGATGCGTTCTCTCCGGCATCTACGTCCTGACGTGCCCTCTGGTACCTCGAGTTCACGTTCCTTGGCCCACTGTCGCCCGCCATCTTTGTTCAATCACCTGCAATTAAAAAGAAACAAACAAGACATCATTACATGTATTAGAAATAGATGCTAAGTAAATAAACAAAACACGATTACAAAATAACATAGTATTACATGTATTAGAAGTAATCATCATTATTGGGATTATCTAGATCATATGTCTCGTCATCACTATCAAAATTGTCCAAATAAACAAGACTGTCTGGAGGTTCAATGTTGCCTTCATCGTCATCATCTAAATGTAATCGCTCAAGCATTTCTATGTCCTTGGCATTTTGCACCTCATCTCCTTCTTCCTCGTCATCAACCCTTTCATTGTCTACTTCCATTCCAATCGCCTCGGTTAAGTCTATCACCAACCTCCCTTGTAGCCCATCTTCTTGATAGAACTCTCCATCATATGTGTTTGGGTTGAAGTTGTAATCTTCATCGTTTGGGACAGCTAGTCTACCATGTGGCGATACCTAGTGCACAATAGACCAACCCTGAAGAGCCTTGTTGCCTTGGCATGCGTATGACAAATAATAAACCTGCACGGCCTGATCCGCCACAATAAAGACATCTTTTCCTTGAAAGATGGAATCGTGTCGAATCTCGACTTGACCAATATTAGGGCTCCATTTCGTTAGTCGAGGATTGAACCAATGGCATTTGAACATGACGAGACGAAGAGGTTTCGAACCATAAAATTCAAGTTCATAGATATCTTCAATTATGCCATGATACTCGAGGCCATCAGTGCCGGGAGTACAAACTTCGCTGTTTGTGGTTTTTCGATGGGGCCGAGCTCGCTCGTAGCTTCTTGTGTGAAAGCGATATCCATTCACATCATAACCTGAATAAGCTTTCACCTTACTGTCAAAGCCATTTGCAACCTGTCTCAACTCCTTACTCATAGTTGCATCGGTTTGGGCCTGCAAGCGCAAGAAGGAAAGATTGCCGAACTAAGTACGCGAAACTCGGAATCTCGAACTAGGTACGAGGTAAATTGGAGAATACCTTTGTTTTGAACCAAGAAATAAAATCAGGCCTCCCTGCTCCTGGACCCCGTGAAAGAAGGGTGTCGGTTTGCCGTGGGGTAGGATCCCTTGGTTGATGCCAGGATACACGAATAAATTCCCTGTGCACACGAGAATAGTGACAGCGTATTTAAACAAGTTCGTTGAGAATAGTGACAGCGTATTTAAACAAGTTCTTTGAGAACTTACTCAATGAACGACTTCACCTCGGGTAGGTTGTGGAACACATATAGCATGATCATACGCCACTCTTCATTTTCCAACCTCTTATTGGTCGATCCACTTGACCTGACGAGTTGCCCTTGGAAAAGGCTAAGGTTGGATTCATTCTCGTCAACATTATAGCGAGGGAGTGGATTATGCACGCTAGGAAGGTTCTCCGTGTAGTATAGCTGTGTGAAGTTTGTCACCTCCTCCAGAATGGAAGCCTCTGCAATGGAAGCCTCAATTTTGGCTTTATTTCTACATTTTTTGCGAACGGCCTTCAGACATCTCTCGATTGGGTAGCACCAACGGCCCTACACGGGCCCCCCCATACGTGCCTCATACGGGAGGTGCACAATCAAATGCTGCATCGACAAGAAAAAGCCGGGTGGAAAGATCTTCTCCAACTTACAAAGCAACTCAGGTGCCACTTTCTCCAAGTTTGCAACCACGGTCCGAGATAGCTCCTTGGCACAAAGCTGGTGGAAGAAATAGCTCAACTCTGCCAGCACTAGCCAGAGATGCTCAGGAACATAGCCTCGTACCATCGCCGGAAGAAGCCGCTCAATCCATACGTGGTAGTCATGACTCTTCATGCCGTTGACTCGCATAGTGCCTAAGTTCACTCCCCTGCTCAGGTTCGTTGCATACCCATCAGGGAACATTAACGCCTTGATCCATTGTAGTACTTCCCTTCTTTGTTCAGTTTTCAAGACGAAATCGGCCTTAGGCCTTTTCCAGTTCTTGCCGTTTGCAGGAGGCCGCATCACTTGCTGTGGTCTATCGCACAATGTCGCCAGGTCCACTCTAGCCTTAGGGTTGTCCTTAGACTTGTCAGTGTCCATGAGTGTTGCCCAAAGTGCCTCGGCGATATTCTTTTCAGTGTGCATTACATCAATGTTATGGGGCAGTAGGAGGTCATCGAAATAGGGGAGCCTCGTCAAGCCGGACTTATGAGTCCACATGTGTTGCTCACCATATCCCACAAAACCACCTTCTTCATTGGGCAAGAGAGCATCTATCTGAGCATGAACCTCGGCACCAGTCTTCAAGTACGGTCTAGGGTCTATGACTGCGACACCTTTCCTAAAGTTCTTGGTGTCCTGTCGGAATGGATGGTTGGAATCTAGGAATTGACGATGTTGATCGAACGACAAATACTTACCACCCTTCTTCAACCAAATGAACCTCACAGCTTCCTGGCATATTGGGCACGGGAACTTCCCGTGAACACACCAGGCGCTGAATAACCCATACGCCAGGAAGTCATGCATGGAGTACTGGTACCAGACGTACATTTTGAAGCTTTCCTTTGTAGCTCGGTCGTATGTCCATACCCCTTCATTCCAAGCTTTGATCAACTCATCAATCACAGGCTCCATGAACACACCCATCTTACTCCCTGGGTGCCCGGGAATTATCAACGTCAAGATCACGTTATGTCGTTGAAAGGCGACGCTAGGGGGGAGATTGAGGGGGATAACAAACACGGGCCAACATGTGTAAGGGGCAGACATCATGCCATAAGGATTGAACCCATCCGTTGCCAGCGCGACACGTACATCACGAGCCTCATCGGATTTCAGACGATGCTTGTCATTAAAGCTGGTCCATGCTTCACCATCAGATGGATGCACCATCTTGTCAGGATGGTAGCATTTGCCATTCTTATGCCATGTCATCTGTTTCACGGTTTCCTCGGTCATGAATAGCCTTTGAATCCTCGGCACGAAGGGAAGGTGACGTAGGACTCGGGCGGGTATCTTAAGCTGGGTCTTCTGGCCACCACCATCACCAGACTCTACCTCTAGGAACCTGGAGGCTTTACACTTCGAACAGTACTTTGCCTCCTTGAGTTCTTCCCGAAATAGGACACACCCGTTCGGACAAGCATGTATCTGCTCATATGGCATCTTCAGTGCTTTAAGGAGCTTGTGTGCCTCGTACATGGTCTTCGGCAACACATGGTTTTTTGGAAGCAGGGTGCCAACCACGGTCAACACCTTATGGAAGCCTTCTCGACTCCAGTTTAAATCGGACTTCAACCCCATCAAGCGACTTATGGCATCCAGCTGGGAGACCTCAGAATAAGCGTGAAGGGGTTTCTGTGCTGAGTCCATCATGTACTTGAACGCATCTACGGCTGCCTGCATCTCCGCCTCCTCACGTCCTTCAGCAAACTGTGCTTGGTGAACGTCATCTACCATGTCTGCTACCCCGGCATCAGCATCGAAAGCCTCGACGCGTTGTCTCACCACCTCCTCTCTCATACGATCGGCTTCACCATGGTGGACCCACCGGGTGTAGTTCGGCGTAAACCCATTCTTGTGCAGATGTGTACCCATGAGTTCCTTGTCTAGCATTCTCCTGTTACCACACTTGCTACAGGGACACAAAGCCATTTTCGGGAATTTTGCGGCCTTGCCAAATGCACGATTCAAGAAACGATCGGTCTTCTGCATCCATTCATAGCTGGCATCACCCTGACTTGTCCGGCCCGTGTACATCCACTGACGGTCCTCCATCCTCTAGCATATATAACATCACCATAGGTGACCATCAATTGCATCTACGCGGTGTCCCTACTCTCTAATAGGTGAGGATAGGTCCTAATCCCACCCGCAGGTTCATAGATGAGGTTAGTTCCCATGCTCCGCTCCTATCCGAGATGGAATTTTGGCAGCACCTCCCCGCCGTTCTCCCGATACACGTCCTGCAAGGGAGAGTGTGTATTCGGAGAACAATGGAGAGGTGATGCTAAAACACCGTCTCGAATCGGAGCGGAGCATGAAAACTAACCTCAACTACACATCCGCGGGCTGTCCAAAATGCGTGGACAATCCGAAATAGATACGGTCGCTGATATGCAAAGGTCTGCATATCTCCGACCGTATCTCTTTCGAACGGGAGACACCTAACTAGGTTACGCGACCAAAGACCACATACGGATAGAGGGGTTATACCTAGGGTGGCGGTGAGGTCCGGGTAGCGGGGCAGTGGAGAGTCGGTGCAGTGGCGAGTCGACGCGGTGCAGGAAGACTCGCAGCGCCGACGAAGATGATCGGGGTCGCCGAGTCCCTCCCACAGGTCCTCCTCCTGCAAAAAAGGGCAAAAATGGTTAGTGTTGATTCAAAATTTCGGCAGCACCTCCCCTGCACGGGGAGGTTCCCAAAACTTGCAAAAAACATGGCACGAAGGCCAACAACCACATATATACCAAACATGGCACGAAGGCCAACAACCACATATATACCAAACATGGACACGAAGGCCAACAACCACCAATATATCAAGAGGAGCCATGTACTTTAGTTCTCTTTCCATGCACATGAAAGTATTGAAGTAGTACAACAACAATTACTACTAACCCTACAACTACTACTAACACTACTACTAACAACTACTTAACTACTAACAATGCTAATAGTAAGAACTACTTAACTATTAACAACTACTACTACTAACCACTACTACTTACTAACTACTACTATTTACTAACCCTACAACTAACACTACTAACTACTACAACTAACACTACAACTAAAACTACTAACTACTACTACTAACACTACAACTAACTACTACTAACACTACTAACTACTACTACTACTAACACTACAAGGGTAGGGCTTACCTTGGCGGCAAGAATGGCAAGAGCGAGGGCCGGTGACGACGGCGGGGATGACCGCAGCAGCGCGAGGATCAACGGCCGGTCGGAACGGCGTGGGGATCGACGGGCGGTCGGGTCGGCACCTTCCTCTTCTTCCTCCTCCCCCTTCTCTTTCTTCCTCTTCTTCCTCCTCCCCTTCTCTTTTTTCCTCTTCCTCCTCCCCCTTCTTTTTCTTCTTCTTCCTTCCTCCTCCTTCTTCCACCTACCTCCTCTACTGCTGGCCGGCGGCGGGAGGAGCCCGGTGGCCGGACCATGGGCAGCCGGCCTCGTCGGGGACGGCCGGCGAGGTGGGGCCGCGTGGCCGCCACGGCCGGTGAGGCTGGGGCGCCGGGGCCAGGTAGGAGCGCCGGCCGGGCCGAGCGCCGCCGGGGTCGTCGGGGCGGGGCCGCGGCCGCGGGGCCGCCGGATCCGAGCGGGAGCGCCGGCCGGCCGCCGAGGCGAGCGCCGCCGGGCGTGGGCGCGGCTCGCGCGGGCACTGGGCCGCCGGTGCCGGAGCCGTGCGGGCGCGGGCACTGGGTCGTCTGGGTTTTAGGCAACCGACGTCGCAACTTGCTCGAAACTTTCTCAATTTTTTACCAGGGCATCCACATGTGATAACAAGACACATCGACAAGTTTCGTGATTTTCGGATATCGTTTGGATTTTATATAATTTAAATAAACTTCCCCCGCGAGTACATCGTCATGTTACGACAACATGATGCGCGATATTTCATGCCACTTCCTGCATACGGCCTCGACATAGCCTAAATATCATGAATACTATTTTTTGAATGACCAAATTCCATTATTTCATGTACCTGCAGTTTAAATTTGGAATAGTCGGAAATATTCAATGAAACGGAAAAAATTAAGGAAATATAGTTAAAAAACTCATAATTGTCCCAAATTTTGAAATAGTGATATATTTACTGTAGCAGTTCCCCCACAAAAAAATGGGGTAAAAAAAACAAAAAAAATTTTTTGCCGGGTGCCACCCCGGGCACCCGGCAAAGAAATTTAAAAAAAATAAAAAAATTCTTTGCCGGGTGCCGTCGTCACCTGGCACCCGGCAAAGGCCCGTGACTAAAAAGGCCGGCCCAAGCAAAGAAGCCTTTGCCGGGTGCCAGGTCATGGGGCACCCGGCAAAGAAATTTAAAAAAAATTAAAAAAATTCTTTGCCGGGTGCCTAACGGCGTGGCACCCGGCAAAGGATGACGGCAGCTGGCCGCCGTCAAGCCGGCCACCTTTGCCGGCGGCCATATTTTGCCGAGTGGCCGGCACCCGGCAAAGACTAATTTTTGCCGACGGCTAGAATTTGCCGAGTGCCGGCACCCGGCAAAGGATGCTTTGCCGGAGGCCTTTATTTGCCAGGTGCCTCCAGGCCTAGCACCCGGCAAAGAATTCCTTTGCCGGGTGCCCGATAAAAAGCACCCGGCAAATTTTTTTGCTCCCGGCAAATCAGCCGTTTCCTGTTGTGCAAATTAAACCATCCTAATTCTGACAAAATCTATAGAGAAGTGTGTTAATATATAGGACAACCAAATAGGCATACTAGAAAATATGTTAGTGAATCCAATTAATAATACTTATTTGATACCATAAATATTGATAATTTGTTGGAAATAGTGGAATAAAAGATTTTCTGATTTAAAACAAAACTAGAATGGGTTTGTTTTTAAAAGAGGAATACCCTAGTTTCATGCACTGATGCACTTGTAAAAAGCAGGAGAAGCATCAAAGAAGTAAGCCTTGTAATATTCTTATAAATGTATGCACATTTCCCTATTTCATATTCAAACGGTTCATGCGATATTATTTTCCCTCAGGATTAAAAAAATGTTAAAAGTTTCTCGTTTTTTTATCTGAGTTTGATTTGAAATTGGGGCAGAAACCCGTGTGGCAGCAGTTTGAGAATTTGAACTGCTCTACTTTATTTTGGTGCATGTATATGTGTGCGCAAGTTCACTTGTATGTAAAATATATATGATTGACACGCAGGCAATCATGCATGTACAGGCCATCGCAAACGCGACGACCTTCCTGCATTGCACTGGACAAGCAGTACGCCAAATGGGTAGCTAATAGCCATCCCTCTCTTTCCCCAGCAACCACGCATAGAGTAGTGAATGATCGAAAGGTCTCTATCTAGGGCATTGGTGAAAAGAGATGGCCTAGCTAGGGTTGCAGGAAACAGTACAATCTTTTTATCATGTGGCCATACGAAAAACAATTACAGGATCACATGCATGATTGGTACCGGTGTCACATTCACCTTGTACATATGACCACCCGAGAGGCAACACATCCCCGGAGATGGAGGCAAAGCGAGACAGCATAGAATAATACTACCCATTTATTCGTCTCCGTCGTCCGGGTACACCTTCACCCCCGGGTCTCATCCACATCTTGTTCGGCTTCCTGGAATTTGCATGCGTAGCTCTGTGTCGAATACAGTGATCCATTTATTTGTTAAATACAGTGATCCATTCACGACCGATCATATCTTGGATTGCATTGTTTATGTTTACCATGCGCATGCTAGCTTATTTTAACGCCAGATAGCATATATGTTTATATAATAAGTCACCGATCATATTCGATTACATGCGTGTATGCTTATACTTATACTCTTCGCAAAAAAGCATGCTTACCATAAGCATGCTAGCTTAATTTAACGCTATAACCACGCGCCATTGCTTGCATATCTACTTTTTCTTTCTTTTTTTTAATCTTTGTATATATAAACAGTTGACACAGACATTTATATACACACACACATGCAGACTCACACTTAAGATCGAGCACCTACACATACATAAACTACCCGCTATAAGCACTTTTGGGGACCGAGCCAATAAATTTAAGGATCTACAAAGTTGATATATATGCATCTCGCTGTTAATGGACACAACACTTGACACTCAAATATCTAATTATGACAGTGTTTATAGTGTGTACCGATGACAGAGCTTGAATAAAGGTTTAGCAGGCCGGGGCCAATCACCAAATAACTATGAATTATGTGAGAAAGAATAGCAAATTTGTGCTTTACACACTGATATAGATATCTAATGCTCTAATTATAAGCTGGCAAGACAAATACGGGGGGCGAGCGAGGGGGGGCGCTGGGCTAACTAATAAGGTCCGCCCCCTGCTCAGTACTATCCAATCATATCAACTCAACTATCTTGCTCGAGACTAAATTATCGCATACCGGTTTAGTTTAATTAAGCACATAGAATAGTAAGGATCATCGATGGTAATCTTACTTGTTTTGACATAGCTAACCTTACTGATTATTCTTCATATATACGTCTCTACATGCACCCCGGCCGGAGACCTTCTCGAAGGTGGTCTCATTTTCATTTTTTGACTTGGGATTTATTCTTCCCTACATCTCAGTACTCACAAAGTCACAGATGCTAGGCATCGCATATTTGACACGCATGTTCCAAACTTTTGTTGAATCGAAATGCATGCATGGACATGTTCCAATCCAAGCAATCTCTCAACCTAGCTATCGTACGTGCGCGCAAGTACAGTGTACAGCTCCTTGGAAATAGAAGCCCGTGTGTGACATGCATGCGGTACGTACGTGCGTCGTACTTGCATTGGTTCTATTCATATAATATAGCCCGGAACAGTGCCCAGCCGCGTAGTGGGCTCTACCGATATTGGTGAGTACCTCCTGGCGTATCTTTGCCTCTGTCCTCCTCCAACTGGCTGGCCGAGAGAGCGCTCTCGGGACAGCTACACGCCAGAGCGCCTCTCGCGCGTGCGTGCCTTGGCGAGCAGAAAAAGTAGCTAGAGCTAGGGTAGGCACGTCATGTCGAGGTAAACAAAAGCAAGCTACTAGGCAGAGAGGAGCTACAGTTACTACTCCATCCACCGCTGAAACGACGGTGAAAGAAAATGATCACCGTACCGTACGTAACTCAGGCGTGACTCATTGCAGACGTAGTACCTGCACTGCATGGGCAATATGGGCCGGGCTGACCTATCAGTTCGGTTGTGCACGAGCTCAAGGTTTTGTTTCACCTGTGATCACACACTGCACAGCGATCGTCGAGCGAGCGTTGGGAGCGAGTGGAAACCCGTGCAGTGCAGGGTTTTGTGGATTGTCCAGCGAGAATTAGCGTGAGCCGGCGCTGTGGAAAGCTCGGGATTTCCTTGCCAGTCATGAACGCCGACCGGCCTGCGCGAATACCTACTACCCCCGCACCGAACTTCGACTGGCCGTGACGTTCCTGGAAACTTGAACAGTGTGCGTGAACGGTCAGTGGCGCTGCTGGCGCGCGATGGATGGACGAGCCCTGCCCAGCGCAGTCTCCCTCTCTGGCTCTCTCTCTGCCAGCGAACGAGAACCCGGGACCGTACGCGTACGGAGGCCTCGGCGTCGCGTCTGGGGCAGCAGGAGCGTGAGGTGAATAGGTCCGCCATGTGACATTCCTGTCCTGTGTAGGAGTACGTACAGTACGTATTCCCTAGGGTTGCGTTGCGTGAGTAGGGTGCGTCTGTGTGACTGTGGGACGTGACGTGGCCGGCCGCCCGGGTGTGGGACGTGACGTGGCCGGCCGCCCGGGACGAGTGGCAGGCCGCTGACGATTCAGCAGTGAGATCGACGGAGCGGAGAGAGCAGAGCACAGGCACAGCGATGGATCGCCCCCTACCTGCTCCCCCAGCAGTGCAGTGCCGTTTCAGATCTGAGCAGTGGGCAGGCGCTCATGAGCTCATGATAGGAAGGGCCGGCCGGTGCCGGGGGTAAATGGACAGAGCGCGCGGGGACCCGCGGGACCCAGACGCGTACGTGCCCGTCCCGTCCGTCGTCGCGTCACCACAACCCGTACGTACTCGTACTCCGCGTCTTGTGTCTCCTCCACCTCCACGGACCAGAGCAGACCACGGCTCTCCTCTCCTCGCCTCCTCCCTTTCTCTTGGCGCCTGCCTCTCTGCCTGCACGCTCACCCGGTCGTGGCTGGTCTCCCTGCGCCGTGCGCCGTGAGCAGTGCGTGCGCGTGAGTCTGCTCGCGGACGGCGCGCCGGCAAGATTTTGCTCCAGTCTCTGTCTGGCCACCGTGGGACACGGTGCCCAACGTTCATGGCCCGACTGCGATCGCGGTACTGCCGGCGGCCATCCCGAGCCGAGACCTCCATCGCCCATCGCGTCGCACGCACACCCGGACCCGGACCCGGTCGCTCGCCGCCGAGTGGGCCACGCGGCCACCATCCGATCCGTTCAGACCCTGGCGCTTGCGGGCCGAGCCGCCCATGTAGGCGCGTGTAAAAGGCTTTCTCGTTGGAGCTATCCACAACTTTGGGTCTTTGGCCCACGGTGTTGGTATATGTTTTGTTTAAAAAAAGACACTCAAAAGACTGAATCAAGGAACCAGATCTCGATCCAATTAAGCTCAGGTGCAACTGCAGGTGGAACGGAGGGTCCATGGAAGGAAGATCCAAAGTTTTTTTGTTGATCGACCTGTTCAGAATTCACTGAGCTAGGCGTGGTAGCACTGGCCGAATTTTTTATTTTTCAACCTTTTTTTCAAAAATATTCACAAATAGAACCTTAATGGTTTGATTTTTGTTTATGGACTCTGACCTCGACGCCATGGATTTTGACGCCGAGGAAACACGTCTCGGCGCCATTAGCCATGGCATCGAGGTCTTGGCGAGGCGTCGGACGTGGCGGTGATCAGGTGTCGATGTGGATAAGGCCTCGACGCCATAGATCTTGGCACCAAGCTCGGCGTCGTAGATTTTGACGCTGAGCTGTTACCCTATAAAAAAAACTCGACCTGCGGGGGTTATGACGGCCCCCGGGTTTTCCGTTTAAGAAGAAGATCTTCTCACACAGATCGAGAAAACCCTCGAACCCCCGCCCCCATCCTGACGCAGAAGGTGCCGTAACCCTGTAGAACTTGACGTTTGCAATGAAACAAGTATGATTGTTCCGAGAAACATGCAATAGTCACATTGCGGTTCAGCTGATTACGACGCGCGCGTCTTAGCCCAAGGGCCTGGGTTCAAACCCCAGCGCTAAATCTTTTACTTCTACATTTTTATAATAAATAGAACAAGAAAATTATATCGAGAAACATGCAATGATCACATTATGGTCCAATTGGTTTGGACGTATGGGTCTTAGCCCATAGACCTAGGCTCGAACCCAAGCAACAAATATTTTTTATTAAATTTTTATTTTTATAAGCAATTATAACAAGAAATATTATTCCTTTATTATTAGCATCCTGGGTTTCACCGCACACTGTATATTATTTTCTATTGCTCCATCGTACACTGTATATTTAATTTGTTTTTTGTTTGATTTTAAAACATTACGTACCTTGATCAAGTTGAGTTGAGTGACGTGTTTATATATATCTTGTTGCTTGGCCGTCCTTTTACTTATATGCATATGGCTTTTGTCATCATATATAAGTTGAAGGCTTCCGAGACAAGGAGTAAATAAATAAAAGAATTTATTTTACATTAAGTGTAATTTTCTTTGCCTCCCTTTGTTTCAGTGTTGAGCTCTTTAATTTGCATATCTCCCTATTTTATATGAAATAGAATTAACAAGAAGAATGGGCTTAATGTATTAACTAAGAGCTCCATATTATCATCATTTGAACTGTTCAACTAAGTTTGGTGAGGAACGAAGGAGAATCTCCCCCTCATAAGAAAAACACTACTACCGAGGTATATAAACTAATAAATAAATAAATACATCCATGATTATGATAATATAAGGAGGATTTGGATTTAGATAATACATAAATAAATGCACCTTGAGATATATCCTTCGTCCAAAACAAATTACAAATATTAGTGAATAGTGTTCTCTCATATTAATAATAACAAAGTTTGGTGGAACCCAGGACACTAGTAATAACTAAGTAAGCAAAAAAATGATTAATAAATGCAGCAAACAAAATTTACTTGCTAGATTTGAACCTAGGTCTCATGTTAGAGCCAAGCATCATAACCAACTAGACTACAACTAAGATATAGCATGTTTCTCGAAATAATTTTTCTTGTTCTATTGCTTATAAAAATGTAGAAAAAGAAGAGTTTGAACCTAGGTCTTTGAGCTAAGTCGCGTGTGTCCTAATCAACTGAACCGCAATGACATTGTTGCATGTTCCTCGGAACAATTATACCTGTTTCATTTTAAATACTAAGAGCTATAGGGTAACAGCTCGATACTAAGATCTACGGCGCCGAGCTCGGCGTCAAGATCTATGACGTCGAGGCCTTGTCCACGTCGGCGTCAGGTCACCGCCACGTCCAACGCCTCGTCAAGACCTCGCTGCCATTGGCTATGGCATCGAGACGTGTTTCTTCGACGCCAAAAGTCATGACGCCGAGGGTCCATAAACGAAAATCAAACCACCAGTAATTTATTTGTAAATATTTTTTTTAAAACTGAAAAATAAAAAATTCGGTAGCCCTGGTTTTTCTATAGTGCTACGCAGCCTACGCTCTCATCTCAATGTTTTTTTAGTCTTCGTCTTCCCCCGATCTGCCACCGCCCACCGGCATTGCCGTCCTACGAGACTGCAACACGCCAACCACTGCACACGTGACCTTCCGATGGAACCCATCCCTAGTCCACCCATATCACTAGCTACGAGTATATTTAATTCAGTCTAGTACTACTATCTCTATCCACGTATGAATAAGAATGCGATTCTATCTATATTTTTAGAGAAAATTACTTCTTTGGTTTCTGCCCTCTTTCTTGGCCCTTTTTGCTTTATAAAGTTATCTATTTAATCTGAAATACAACTTTTGCTTCATTATACGTACCTTCCATTAGATTTGGCAACTAACAGTGTTAAATGAGGCGTGAATTGACTTTTTACTCCTAAGCGAGATAGGCAAGAGTACATAGTTCAGTTTTCATATAGAAAATAAAATATATCAAAACTGCTGCAGTCATAGTCCTGCCTATCTCCTCCAAGGGTAAAAAGGCCGATTCACGCCTCACTTAACACTGTCAAGTCTAACTGAAGGGCCATATAAGAAAGCAAAGTTGTATTTTCAGTCAAATAGGTAACTTCAAAATTAAAAGGGCTAAGGAAGGAAACAAAAGTTTTTTAAGGTTAAAGAAGTAATTCTCTCATGTTTTTACGCTAACGCTAAAACAATTTTGGGAGACAACCTCCTAGATTAATAGCACAGCTGGGTTCCACATCTATTAATAGTAGTGGACAGCCGAGGATAAATGTTTGTCGTTGTTAATTTTTAACAGAGGCGGTCGTCTTCAAAGAAACCACCTCTGTTAATGCTCTATTTATGAAGGCGGTCTCCTGAAGACGATCATCTCCGTTAATACTTTTACGGAGGTTGGTCACGGCTTAAGGTATTCGGCTTTGTGAATGGGATTAACAGAGGCGGCCACGACGCCTGCCTTTTGGAAAGCCTGATTAGCAATTACGCTTTGTTTGTCGGAGACAGACAACGTGTCCGCCTCCGTTAATCCAATATCATAAAACCAATACAATAGTAGTGTTGACTAAAATATCTAAAGTTTAATCAAACATATAGTCTCATAGTATGTAAAAATATTAATAGGTGCATTCTTTCTTAGATTTCTATTCCATAGCTAACTTTGTCCAGAGACAATTAGACAAACATTTTTCACGAGACAGGCACCTTGTGCTCACTGCCTCACTATTAGAGAGCACAACAAACTCTATCATTGATTTTGGTCCAAAAAATAATATATTGGGGTCCGCTTATATCTCTACAACTAGGGTTAAGTCCAATTTACACCCTCCAACTTGCAGCAAAGTTCGGATTTCAACCTCGAACTTCAAAACCGGGCAACTTTGACCCTCCAACTCTCGAAAAAGTTCAAATTTCAGCCTTCTGTGTGGTTTTGGCGGATGAACAGTAACTTTTGATATTTTCGGGAGCGCCGAAATTTTATATTATTTTTTCGAGCATCTTAACGTCCTCAAATGAAAAAACTCAAAACTACAAAGTTGTAGATCTCAATGAGATCTACAACTTTGTAGTTTTGAGTTTTTTGATTTGAGGACAGTAAGATGCTTGAAAAAATAATATAAAATTTCGGCACCATATTTTATCGCGTGATGAGACTCAAATTTAAAAAATAGAAATCCCTTCAATACGATGTCGGATGAAGATAATTTTTATATGTAAATTGTAGACCTCGATGAGATCTACAACTTTTTAGTTTTGAGTTTTTTCATTTGAGGACGTTTAGATGCTCAAAAAAATAATATAAAATTTTGACGCTCCCAAAAATATCAAAAGTTACTGTTCACCCGACAAAACCGCAAGGTTGAAATTTGAACTTTTTCGAGAGTTGGAGGGTCAAAGTTTCCCGGTTTTGAAGTTCGAGGTTGAAATCCGAACTTTGCTGCAAGTTGGATGTTGTAAATTGGACTTAACCCCTACAACTATTAGTTATATACTAAAATTAACTGAGGATCTGTTTGAGTCCTCACCTAATAAATCCAGCTAATGTTTTACCTATCATTTAGCTAACAATTACTCCCTCCGTTTCAAATTATAAGTCATTTTAATTTTTTTGGTACATTCATTTTGCTATGTGTCTAGATGCATAGCAAAATAGACGCACCAAAAAATTTAAAGCGACTTATAATTTGGAACGGAGAGAGTAGCCATTAACTGGTTTTTCTTAGCTAAGGCAATTAATAGTTAGCTAGGTGGATCAAACAGGATGTTAGTACTAATATGCAATGTATCTCGGGCCTGCTAACCAAGTTGGCCGCTGGTTGAAAAATAAATTGCCCTAGCTATAGTTTGGAAACCGTAAATTGTACCCTTTCCCGTCCAATTTGATCGGGTGATACTCAGGACCATCCATTAGCTAGCTAACAGTCCATAGGTAATATCATCCGATATTAGCTAGTTTGGTCTAATAACTAATAAAATAGTTGTTAGTTAGGTATTGAGCCAACAGTTAGCTAAATTAGACCTATTAGATCCATGGGCTAATTATTACCAGGGCGTTAAATCATCTCGGTGTAAGTTTTGAGTCTAAATAAAGTCGTGGGCAGGTAGTACTGTGGTAGCTGTACCAAACACACAATTAAGAGGTGACGAGTACCGTGCGTCACACACACATGTTCCCCGTTTATCAGAAATTATATGAAGAGATAAACGTTTTTTTTTTTGCTAGAGTTACACATGTGCTTTCATAAAGAGGAGACCATATGCAGGTACAGAATTTATACTTTTTTGCTGTTTAAAAACAGCTGGAATCGTCAACGTGTCTAATAATCTTGAGAAGTAAAAAAGAATTCAATTTTAATTAAATATATGCATACTATTATTAATATTTATTGTACATAGCAAGTATTATTAGATTAATTTTTTAATGTATTTTTATAATAAATTTATTTAAAGATATAAATGCTGATAATAATTTATTCAAAGTTTAGTCAAAGTGAAGAAAGTTTAACTTACACAAAATCCTATGCAACTTTTTTTTAAGGATATATGCTAGTGCCATTAGGCCAATCTGTCACAAGTTTTCTTAGGCCCTGTTTGGATCAATTTTGGATTTTTTAAAAAATAGTTTTTACCTCTAGTTTTTAAAATCTGGATTCTGATAAAAACTAGTGGGGTATTTGGATCCCCAATTTTTAAGAATCTGCCTTCATTTATTGCTCTATGGGTAAAAAAATTAGCAAAAACTAGATATTAATAACTTCCTAGTTTTTAAGAATCTAACAAAGACTGACAACAAAAACTGGTATGTTTGGATACCACCCAGTTTCTAAAAGTCAAAATTTTAAAAACCGGCAAAAACTAGATGATCAAACATGGCCTTAAAGCTAGTTTCTCACTATCAGACACCTAAGCCGTTATTATGGATTTATCTGTACCGGTTTGTTGTTATAATGCTACTCCCTTGGTTCCTTCCAAATTATAAGTCATTTTGATTTTTTTGTTTATTCATTTTGTATGTGTTTACACCAAAAATTGGGGAAAAATACGGGAACTCGAAGCCTCTAAGATTTTGTCATCAAGGAATCGATTGCATAAGGATTAATATCAGCTGATTCAGATACGGCACCGGGATCGGCTCTCTTCGGATGATATCAGCAAACAACGTCAATGAGCTACGGTTGGTATCGGAAAAGACATGTCTGTAACACCCTCGATGTTACACTGTACAGTTTTTGCTAAAACACTGCATGAGCATTATACTTGTGTGTACATGTATATAATATAGGGTATAAAGCAATATATGGAACTTGAGACGTTCATTTGAAATACGAAACACATGTTACATTTCATGTCGCGTTGTAGTATTTAGGGTTCTAAATGATTTTTTATTGAACGGAAATGCTATAAAACGCATATGCAAAGCTTTAGTAAAGTTTGTCGTATGAACTTCGTAGGTGACGATAAAATACGTGCGGTCGAGAATGAGATTCGCTAGCTAGTGTATCAAGTAGCTTGGAAATCGCATTCGACGCGGAACCATTTAGGACTTAGCTGAAATTTCCTAAGTCGGACAACACGACGACGAAGCAAAGTTCAGCAATTTTTGCAGAACGATCGTATTAGGTAGTGGCATGGTTTTATGGTTTCCTCTAGTAGACTGATATACCAGCTAGAGCGTAAAATAGGTGTAGTTACTGGATCATCGAGTTGGTTTTTGTAGCAACTTTAAAATGCGTGCAAGGCACGTTCCCGGTCGATTTCGGTGTCTAGGCGCGGTCACCATGACCCGACCGGTGTCGCCGCTCGCCCCGGCATGTCCACGCGCACTGCCGCGTCGGCCGCACTGCCGCTGCCGTGCCTGGCGCTACCCGCTCGCACACGCGCGCGTTGGACCCAGCCAGCCTGGATGCTCTGCCCGCCGTAGCATCGCACTGCACCACGGTCGCGCTGCGCGACGTTCATCGCTGTCGCGCTGGCTGGCCCTGCCGCTGGCCCCACGCCACATGCCATACCGTCGTTGCCCCGCCTGGCACGTTCCTCGTTCGCACGCGCGCACGCTAGGCCCGGTAAGCCTGGCTGCCTGCCACCTCCATCGCGTCCGCCTAAGCCCGCTGCTCGCTATCGCGTCGAGCTATACTCCGGCCGCGTGGCGTTCTATCCGTCGCTGCCGTACGGTTACTGCTCCCGTTGATGTTTTGGCTACGTGCGTGTGGGCTTGCCCTGCTTGCCCTCGCTTTCACGTTTGCGCCTGAGGCCACGCCAAGTTTTCCTGTCACATCGTCTGGAAGGTTGCCGGTCAGCCGAGCAGCGCCAAGGCCAAACCACTGAGCTAGCCCCATCCTTGTTACCGCACATGTTTGGAGGTCAGGTGGGAGTACAGCTTCGTGCCCAAACTGCCACTATTGCGGTAGTACGATGTCGGGGCATCGATTTGAGTTTTCGCCATCGCCAGCCGCCATAAGTCCGAATGACGTCGCCCAAGCAATTGGCCTTACATACTCCACATCTTTCCAATTAACCCTGCACACAACGAGCTCGGGTAGTTAGCTTCCGATTAGAGTCATCCCGGCATTCGTTTGTCCTACAGTGAGGTCATGCGGGGCGTTCCCCTCGCGGCGGTCCGCCATGGCCGTCGAGGTGAGCGCACGGCCAGGGTGTCGTGCGATGCTCCACTGTTTCAATTGAGTTGTGCTTTGCGTCATGATTGACTTGGTTGCCTCGTCGTGTAGCGGTTTCACCGGCGGAGCAGCAGGTCACCGAGAACGTCGTCGTCGCGCTTGCCGTGAACCAGAGTGACCCTGCGTACGTGGCCAGTCACCTTGCCGTGCCCCGTGATGTCGTCCAAGCTATCCTACATGTCGTTGGTGAGGTCCTCCTACTCCTTGGGTAGCTGGTTGAGTCGATCAGGGCCGAGGCTCGCTGAAGCACGTGGCCACCGCCGGCGGACGCAGGGTTGCCGCTGTGTCCATTGCCGATTTGATTGGGAGTAGAATGGGTGTATCTAGAACCTCTAGGGTGTTATTGGTACTCTAGGAATGGAGTTTAGGTAGTAGTGGTAACGCTAGGCTTGACATTTAGCTGGCGTCGGTGTCACCGCGGCCAAATTCATCCGCGGTGCATGGCCATACCTCTGTACGCCACCAGTTGTGATGGTTGGTACCTCTTTCAACTACGCTGGTCTTGAGTGTCTCGGTGACAAGTATTGCTGCCGAGAAGGTCTGTGCTCACCGATGTTGGCCGAAGATGCCGCGACCTCTGTTAAATCCGGCCAGGGATGTCGTAACGTAAATTCGAAATGAGCCGAGGGGTTAAGTGCAAGCATCAGTCAGAGAGTGGAATAGTAGAAGGGACCGCGGGTTCATTTAGCTGAAAGCCGAGGTCTCTTTTGCTTATTGCCGGCGCGAGCGCGGGTCGCGGTAGTGGGCTATGCTGGTCGCTTGTGGGCCAAGCCGCGAAGTTTTGGGCCGCGCGGTAGAATACGTTTTCCAATTTCCAGTAAAGTTATAAATGTTTATTCAAATTAGTTTTTGAGCTAAACTTTGATAAATTGTAATAAATTCTGTAGATGTCCAAAAATAGTAAAACAAAATTGGTTAGGTTCACAAAAATGCCATCTATCTGTTAGTGTAGCTAGATTACAATTATCTGTGATAATGGTAGGTTCATAAATTCGAATTAGAGAGCTTAGTATTATGTAGATCAATATTTGTAGGAATTTTTGTGGCAAATTGGTGATAGCTTTAGCTATGAAATTTTTATAGTAGGCTCATTAGATTATTATGTACTTGTTGTAAATTTTGTAGCTGAAAGGTCCTAATGGCTAGAGGGGGGTGAATAGCCTATTAAAAATTCTACAACAACACTTAACAACCGGTTAGACAATTATGAGACGAGGCGAGTGTTGCGCTAGCCTATTAAAAATGTAAGCCACCTACCATAATTCTAGTTAATGTAGTTTCTATCCACACAATAACTATGTCACTACACTAAGTTAGTGTGCTCTCAAAAGCTAACTAAAGAGACACACTAACCAAACTAACAAGGTCTCACAACTAGCTACACTAAAGAGCTTGATAACTAGTTTGCGGTAATGTAAAGAGAGTGAGCAAGATGGTTATACCGCCGAGTCAAGGAGTGGATTAATCAATCACAAGAATGAATACCAATGAAGTCCAATCACCCCAGAATCAAATGATGACACAATGATTTTTACCGAGGTTCACTTGCTTACCGGCAAGCTAGTCCTCGTTGTGGCGATTCACTCACTTGGTGGTTCACACGCTAATTGACATCACACGCCAAACCCTCAATAAGGTGCCGCACAACCAACACAAGATGAGAATCACACAAGCCACGAGCAATCCACTAGAGTACATTTTGGCTCTCCGCCAGGGAAAGGTCAAAACCCCTCACAATCACCACGATCGGAGCCAGAGACAATCACCACCCTCCGCTCGACGATCCTCGCTGCTCCAAGACGTCTAGGTGGCAGCAACCACCAAGAGTAATTGGCAAATCCTACAGCGAAACATGAACACCAGGTGCCTCTAGGTACAAACACTCAAGCAATGCACTAGGATTCTCTCCTAATCTTACAAAGATGATGAATCAATTATGTAGATAAGTGGGAGGGCTTTGGCTAAGCTCACAAGGTTGCTATGTCAATGCAAATGGCTAAGAGAGTGAGCTTGAGCCAGCCATGGGGCTTAAATAGAAGCCCCCATGAAATATAGCCGTTGTACCCCTTCACTAGGCATAACTCAGGGTGATTGGACGCTCTGGTCGGATCGACCGGACGCTGGACCTCAGCCTCTGGTCACATGATGCATGCCACGTGTCCCCTCTCTTCAAATATTGATCGCCCGATCTCAACGGTCAAGAGACGACCGGACGCAGCGGCTCAAAGTGACCGGACGCTGAACTCCCAGCATCCGATTGTTTCTAGTAAGCATCTAGAGATGACTTTTCACGTCTGGACGCGTTCGATCATGCTCGACCGGACACACCCAGCGTCCGGTCACTCGGCGACTCCTCTGTGCATGACCATGTCAGTGTGACCGGACACAGCCAGCCAGCGTCCGATCGTTTCAGCGCCAGCGTCCGGTCGACGACCGACGCTGTGCTTCTTCTGCTGCTACTGATTGGACACGCTGGTCCTTTAGAGACCAGCATACGGTCACTCAAAGTGACCTCCATCTTTTCTATCTAGGGCGCCGATGGCACCGTCGGACTATCCGCACTCCACCGGTGAAGTTCCTAACCCTTGCTCAAATATGCCAACCACCAAGTGTATCACCTTGTGCACATGTGTTAGCATATTTTCACAAATATTTTCAAGGGTGTTAGCACTCCACTAGATCCTAAATGCATATGCAATGAGTTAGAGCATCTAGTGGCACTTTGATAACCGCATTTCGATATGAGTTTCACCCCTCTTAATAGTACGGCTATCAAACCTAAATGTGATCACACTCTCTAACTATCTTGATCACCAAAACAAAATAGCTCCTACCATTTATACCTTTGCCTTGAGCCTTTTGTTTTTCTCTTTCTTCTTTTCAAGTCCAAGCACTTGATCATCACCATGGCATCACCATCATCATGTCATGATCTTCATTTGCTTCACCTCTTGGAATGTGCTGCCTATGTCATGATCACTTGATAAACTAGGTTAACACTTAGGGTTTCATCAATTCACCAAAACTAAACTAGCGCTTTCAATCTCCCCTTTTTTGGTAATTGATGACAACCCTTTCACAAAGATATGAATTGAAATTCAATTAAATCCATGTTGCTTGCCCAAGCATATTTACCATGTGTAAAAGGATATGGACAAGTTTTATGAACCCTATATGGTAGCAATTGCTCCCCCTACATTTGTGCTAAGAGTTTGGATTGTAGCTTGCACATATGCTTAGATAGGAAATATAGGAGACAATGTCTACCAAATAATGCTAAGGTGTAAAAGATGGACATTTGAAGCATGATACCAATCGGAGTGCACCATTATACCATCCTTAGCACCATGGTTAGCTTAATACCACTTGGAAATACTTAGAAATGAAATCATTAGATATCCTATGCATGCTAGTTTTTCATTTTATCATTCAAACCTACAACTAGCATACACCACACAAGCATTGATATTGAAATTTAAAATTTATGCCATGCAAGCAAACATATGATATGCACATTGAAATGCACCATACAAGTTCATGAGCTTGCTCCCCCTACTTGTGTGCTCAAAATTTTAATTGATCCCTTTTCTTTGTCATATTCCTCCTCCTATGTCAAATTCTCCTCCTTTGTTGACTTTTCACTATCTTAGTACACGAATATCTTTGTTTTTCTCCCCATGTACTAATATCTTTGTTTTTCTCCCCCTTTGTCATCAATGACCATGAAGGCTTAAATTATAGATAGGTTGAGATTATCAATGTCAATCAATGGGGTGAGGATCATTTTCCCAAATTTGGTCCAATCTAGATCATTTACCAAAGATATTTAACTCGGTTTGATCCAAGGACAAGCTTCTTCACACCTCCAAATAAGGGTTATCTTGTACTATATTGAGTTAAACACTTAGAGCTCATTTTCTAGATCAAACACTAGGTTTACAAGCCCACAAACATGTCATATGCTACCACTAGATCAATTCAAGCATAGAAGCAATAGTGGTACCATACAATCATCAAAATTATTTGATTTTCATGAATGAGCCTATTAAAATTGAGAGATGACTAGATGTACTAATCATGTCCTTAGCAAGGATGTATGCCATGTCAATCAACTTTTACCTTGGATTGCTCGAAGGAGAGGCATGTCATATAAGTGGGGGTGCATCAACATATATTTGAGAAATCCAATATGTTCAACTTATTCCTTAGCTTGTAAAACCTCTTCTCATCCAATGGCTTAGTGAATATATCGGCAAGTTGATCTTCGATGTCTACACTCTTAATGCAAATGTTTCCTTTTTGTTGGTGATCTCTTATGAAATGGCGACGGACATCAATGTGCTTTATTCTTGCATATTAAATCGGATTGTTGGTCAACTTGATTGCACTCTCATTGTCACGTAGCAATGGCACTTTCTTGAACTTGATTCCAAAATCACTCAAAGTGGTCGTCATCCAAAGTATTTGTGCACAACAACTACCGGCGGATATGTATTTGGCTTCGGCGGTTGATAATACAACACTATTTTGCTTCTTTGATGACCATGAAACAAGTGATCTTCCCAACAATTGACATGTGCCCGAGGTGCTCTTCCTTTCAACCTTGCATCCCACATAATCCAAGTCGGAGTAACCAACTAGCTCAAACTTTGCTCCTTTGGGATACCACAAACCAACATTTGTTGTATACTTCAAGTTTGAAGGCTACTAAGAGAATATTGAGGTATAGCCGGCCGACGTGGCTTCTCAGAGATCCGTTGGGGCGCCCGGCTAATCCTGGCTTGGTGCGGTCGCGACCACCTCCACCGGTGGTATGCGGCCCTCGGCCGGCTGTACCACGTCCGCCATGGAGGAAGCCGCTTGCTCGGTAACCTCCACGGGTGTGGGCGCCACCACAGACGCCGTCGGGTTGGCCAACGCAGATCCAACATCGGCACCACTCCTGCCTGAAATAGGGGTGACGCCATCTATCCCACTTGAATGGCGAGACTCTTCTTGGGCGCCAGCCCCAGGGGGTGACCCATCCGCAAGAACCTACACAAAGGTAATAGCCATTAGATCAAAATATAAATGAAAAAGGATGAAAACAGGGGAATCAGCAGCTTACATTGACGTCCTTGGCCATCGGAAGCGTTTTGGGGACAGATCCCCAGATCCTTGCCCCGACTCATCTGGGTGGGACCGTTTTGAGCCTACCCCCTGCTCCGGGGTAGGGGGGCTCACCTCGTGGGGCACGACACTAGAGTCGCTCCCCTCTATCGTCTCGTGGGGCGCGGCACCAGAGCCGCTCCCCTCCATCATCTCATAGGGCGTGGCACCAGAGCCACTCCCCTCCCCCATCTCGTGGGGCGTGGCACCAGAGCCACTCCCCTCCACCATCACCTCGGGGTCGGTAGCGGCAGGCCCTCTTTCCTCCATCCATCGGTCCTCGGCCGGCACGCCGTGTGAAGTGGTGGACTCACCGGCCTCCACCGACCTCACCGATTCACTTCCCTCCACGTGGAACGGGAAGGGTCCTTGCATGGACGGGTGGCCACTTGTTAGTGTGTCCTCGTCCTCCAGGACGTCCCAATCCACGCCGATGGCTACCTCGTTGTCGTCGTCATCGTCATCCTCACTGCTCACGTCCTCTCCCCGATCCCATGCCTCCTGCTTCAGTCGTTTTGCCTTCTTCATCTGCTCCCTTGCTTTCTTGTCCCGCTCAGCCGCGAGTCGATTCGCCACCACCATGGCCTTGTCCTTCAGCAGCAGAACTAGACTATCTTTGAAGACTAGCCCCCTTGGCTGGTCCCAACATCACAAAAGCAAGTATTAAAAAATGGAGATTCAGAAAAAAAGAAAAGAGTGTTGGAGAAGAGGGCTTACAAATTCGAAGAACCCAGGTTCTGGCCGCATTGGGGGATGTCCGGGCATCGGATACACAATGTCGAGGACACTGCCTTTGGAATCCTTCGTCGGCTCCGTCGCCTCCTTAATGCGCTGCGCCACTTCTAAAAAAGGGAGCGCCTTGTCAACAAGCACCGTCCCCTCGAACGACATTCCGGGCATCATCCGATGCAGGGGAAGCACGCGCGCCATCAGCGGTGCCACCCTCCTCGCATGATAGGCGCTGATAATCCCCGTCCCCTTTATGCCCCGATCGTTCAGGGCTTGGAGGGCGGAAAGAAGGTCAGAGAGGCGTTTCTTGTCTTTGGACTGGACGCCCCAGCTCCACGACTCTGGAGCCTCTTCAATAAGGCGTCCAGTGTACCTCGGTAGGGTGGCACTCACATCATCCCTAACATAAAACCACCGCGAGTGCCATCCCTTGTTGGATGTCGCCAGACGCATGTATGGGTAACCCCTCGACTGGGTATGGCGTAGATGAATGCTGGCACATTCCATTGGCGCGTTCACATCTTTCCCCCCAATCTTCCTCTTCGACAGACTAATGGTAAAGAAATACCGCCACAGATCAAAATGGGGATCGATCCCCAGGAAACCCTCGCATAAGGCAACAAACACCGCCATATGTTGAACCCCGTTGGGAGTTAGATGCTGCAGCTCCACCTCATAATAATCCAGCAGCCCCCGAAGGAATCTATGCACGGGTACCGCAAATCCCCGCTCATGGAAGATGGCGAAAGAAACGACATACCCTTCGGGCGGCACCGGCTCACCCTCGTCGCCAGGTAGCAGCCACTCCTGGACGGTGGACAGCGGGTGGAGAAGGCCACGGCGGACGAGGCCCTCCAAATGCCATGGGGTGATGCTAGATCTGCCCCACAACTCCATCAAAGCGATTGGGGAGAAAGGTGGGCGCGAGCTCGACGGCGGCTACGGGGCAGGCGCAAGCTTGACGGCAGCTGCAACACGGATGGAAGCCGGCTGACGGCGGCGGCGCAGGAGTAGGAGGCTGGGGTGATTGGCGGCGGGTGTTTCGAGACGCAAAGGCAAGGGAGCGAAATATGGAACCATGGGGGCGAACCCCGTGGTTTTATAGGGGCGACAGACGCAAGAAGGGCAACCGTCTGCCTCGATCTCCGGGCCTGCCACGCGCCCCGCCGTGTCGTGGCGCGGGACACGCGCCCACAGTCCCTATCCTCTCCCACCAAAAAATCGCGGTGGACGGTTCGCCTTCCCCAGGCGAATCTAGACTCTCTACCCATCTGGGAAACGCAGGACATGAAGATTTTCTCTCTCTTTGGCCCACCTAAGGCCCAGAAGCTCGACGACCGGCCCAACTAGGGATGGGTCCACGAACGATCCAAAATCAAGGGCGCAAGCATTACTGAGGTCTCGATCCATGGTCGAGCCCTGGCTAGGTCAGCCCTGAATGAGATCCCCGCGAACGGGATACCATGACCCCCCTCGAAAAATATCCAGCTGACAAAAAACTAAGTCCTTTAGCCTTACCCGCGAAGGGTCCAATACAACCCCCCGGGCGACTCTACTCGAATCACCCGGGGGCTCGAGGGCTACACCCATCGGGTGTGCTCACGTGCACCCTCTGGCAAAGTAACTTCGACAAAATCAAAAAACACCCTCCAGGCGATTCTACTCGAATCACCTAGAGGCTCGGGGGCTACTATCGGGGACCTAATACCATGGTACCCCAGAAGGTGGAACCAATAACCATTGAACGTTAAAAACTTCTGGACGCATAAGAGCGCCGTTACGTCCCTTGTTCGAATGACAGGAGTTTGGTTCCGCCTCGCCCGACGCCTTTGAGATAGCTCTGCCTCGCCCGAGGGCTCAGGGCTAGTCTCCGTCTCACCCAACGCCTTAGGGGTGGGCTCGGTCTCACCCGAGGGCTGAGGGATAGACTCCACCTCACCCGACGCCTTTGAGATAGCTCTGCCTCGCCCGAGGGCTCAGGGCTAGTCTCCATCTCGCTCGACGCCTTTGGGGCGGGCTCAGTCTCGCCCGGGGGCTGAAACTCCGCCTCGCCCGACCCCGGAGGGGCGGGCTCAGTCTCGCCCAAGAGATAAGGACTGGTCTCTATTTCACCCGACGGCCAGGAACGAGCCTCGCCCTGCTCGATATCTAAAGATTGGTTTCATCTTACCTGATAACTTCTCCCCACTTCCTCATGATGATGGGTACAAGGCATGACAAGACGTTCGGGTCAACCATGGCTCCAAAGACCATACCCTACGCCCTGGTAGGAAAAGTACTGCTAGGAAACGATGGGACAGGTTCTTTAGACCCTTCCGGGCGCCGCAGAGCCCGAAAGGTGTTACAGATGCGTACTCCTCGCCATGTAGAGTTGTAGGCACCGCCATCAGCCCTAGGACACGGAACCCGACGAAGATATACGACAACCGCTATGCTTCAGAAAAAGATTTGCTATCTCTACAAACGATGGATATTCTGTCACCACGCTATGGACCCGAGGGAGCGGCGCCCGCTTCCCGACCCCTCAGGTCCACCAAGTCAGAAAACCTTGACCACGACGTTTACTCCGGACCCCGACCCCTCATCCCTCCGACAAAGACTCACAGGAACCAGAAGGCGTGCGGAGCAAGGCTGGGAGAGGCTAATAAGTCAAAACCACTGTACTACAGCCCATACCCTACGTAGGGCAGCATTCTATAATCAACCTGACATTCTACAGAGACATCGACAGTATTACAGGCGCTTATCTTCCTTCACACTCATCAGAATGAAGAACCAGGCCAGGTAGACGTGAGCCACAAGACTAAGAAGAGTACGCATCCTAAAGCCCTCACCCTTGTAAAAGTCAGCCCCTTCCTCTATAAATGGGGATGCGCTTCCTCCATCAAAGGGACCGACTTTAGACCGAACAATACAAGACCCCCACACACAGTCAAGCTACGACCAAGCTCTTGACCTCCTTTCAACCTTTCCATCAGAGACTTGGGACCAGTCCCTCTCTCGATCGTTTGTACCCCCTACTATGAACCGTTCACGGTGCTAATAACACGAGCAGCAACAAACTGGACGTAGGGACATTCGGCCCAAACCAGTATAAATCTTGTGTCCTTTAGCGCACCATCCGAGCCTAACGCGCATTACTATAAATTTACTTGCCGGTGCTTGTACGAAACACCGACAAACATATACTTCTTCATTGATGTAGCCATTGAGAAATGCACTCTTAACATCTATTTGATAGAGCTTGATATTGTGGGCACAAGCATAGGCTAGCAAGATTCTAATTGCTTCCAATCTAGCAACCGGGGCATATGTTTCTCCAAAGTCAAGACATTCAACTTGTGTATATCCTTGTGCTACCAATCTTGTTTTGTTTCTTACTACTATCCCATCTTGATCTTGCTTGTTTCTAAAGACCCATTTGGTTCTAATCACATTATATCCCTCTGGTCTCTCTATTAATTCTCATACTTTATTTCTTATGAAGTTATTCAATTCTTCATGCATAACATTCACCCAATCAACATCCTTCATGCTTCATCTATCTTCTTTAGTTCAATAGATGACACAAATGAGAAATACTCACAAAATAAAGCCAATCTTGATCTAGTTTGCACACCTCTTGAAATATCACCAATAATAGTGTCCAATGGATGATCCCTTACAATATTGGTTGGTTGAAGGATTAGAACTTGATTGCTTACACTTGCATGATCATTGGGTTGAGATGATGTACTAGCCACTTGATCTTGTTCATTGTCATGAGAGCCATTTGTACTACCTTGAGTTGTATCATCTTGCATAATTGAGTTAGAGAGCACTTGCATTTGATCATCTTCATCATCATTTACTTGTCTAGGCCTCAATTCACCAACATCCATGTTCTTCATGGCATTTGAAAGTTGAACGCCTCTAACATCTTCTAAGTTCTCATTCTCTTCTTGTGAACCCTTGGTTTCATCAAATTCAACATCATGAACTTTCTCAAGAGTACCACTATCCAAATTCCAAACTCTATACGCTTTGCTAGTGGTTGAGTATCCAAGTAGGAATCATTCATCACATTTCTTGTCAAACTTGCCCAATCTAGTGTCTTTCTTCAAGATATAGCATTTGCAACCAAAGACCCAAAAATATGCAATGTTGGGCTTTCTACCATTCAAGAGTTCATATGGTATCTTCTCTTTCAATGAGTGACAATAGAGGCGGTTGCTACAATAGCAAGCCGTGTTGATAGCTTTGGTCCAAAAAGTTTGACTCACATTGGAAATGCTCATGTCATTGGATATTGCAATCTTACCAAGCCCTTTGACCTTGCCTTTGCCATTATCACCAAATGTAATACTATCATAACCATTATTGCCATTGGTGTTGATTGAGTTGAACATTCTTGCATCACCGATCATGTGTTGAGTGCACCCACTATTAAGAACCCAATGCCTTCCTTCGGCTTTGTAATTGACCTACAAAAGAAGATCAATTCTTTTTACTAATAAATTTAGCCTTTACACCATTTGCACCCTTAGTAAGCACATAGAAAGAATTAATCTTAATGGAGAATACATTAGCATTTTTACTCTTATTCTTGCACTCATGCTCTTTATGACCAACTTGCTTGCAACTAGTGTAAAACCGACCATTGTTCTTCATAAAACTAGTCTTGTGAGGAGCAAAGGCTGCCTTGTCTTTTTTGGGGATATAGCCCAATCCCTCTTTGTAGAGTGAAGCTCTTTGGCTACCCAAGCACATAAGTAAGCGGTCCTCACCACCATTGGCCTTAGCTAAGGTGTGAGTGAGCTTGTTGACATCCTTCTTGAGGTTCTCATTCTCAACCTTTAGTGAGGCATCACAAGTGAAACCATCACTACTACATGAGGTGGAAGTAGAAGTACTACAAAAAGGGTTAGTGAGAGCAACAATGATAGGCATAGATAAAGATTCATCAATTATATCATAAGTTAAGCCTACATTGCAAGTTTCAACATGCTTCTTTTTATTTTGCTCATTAAGCAAAGAGGAATGAGCCTTTTCAAGCCTTTTGTGAGCCTTGTCAAGTTTCTCATGGGCTTACTCTAGCCTCTCATGAGTTGCTTTGAGCTCATCAAGGGCTTACTTAAGGGCTTTTACCTACTTGTTCAAGCTCTTGCATTCCCTTCTCTTAATATCAAAATGTTCTTTAGCATCTTCTAGCATGTCAAATAATTCATCTTTAGTAGATTCATCATCATCACTATCACTATCATTTTTATTTTCATGTTCATTTTCATCATCATGTTCTTCATCGCTTTCATCATCACAAGTTTGTACCTTAGTGGCCTTAGCCATGAAGCATGATGGAGTGTCAAAGAGAGAAGGCTTCTCATTGATTGCAATGCTTGCAAATGCCTTCTTCTTGGTGGTCTTGTCATCATCACTATTATCATCATCACTTGAGGAAGCATCACTATCCTAAGTGACCACATATGAACCACCCTTCTTCTTCTTGAAGGCCATCTTATCCTTCTTCTCTTTCTTTTCCTTCTTGTTCTTTTTGTTCTTCTTGTTGTTATCATCATTATCGCTATTGTATGGGCATTGGGCAACAAGATGATCTTTGCTTCCACACTTGAAGCACCTTCTTGACTCTTCTTTGTTCTTGGATGAAGACTTCTTTCTTCTAGCACGGTAGCCCTTCTTTACCATGAACTTACCAAATTTCTTGACAAAGAGAGCCATCTTTTTATCATCATCATCATCCCATGAATCATCATCTCCACTTGATATTTCTTGCTTTGCTTTGCCCTTGGATGATGTGGCCTTGAATGCCATGCTCTTCTTCTTTTCATCCTTCTTCTCATCTTTCTTCTCCTTCTTTTCTTCCTTCTCATCATTATCTCTATAAGCATCATCGGTCATGATATCTCCCAAGATTTAGTTTGGTGTCATTGTGTTCAAACCGGTCCTCACTAGCAAGGTGACCAACATGCCAAATCTTACAGGTAAACATCTCAAGAACTTATTGGAGAAGTCCATGTCCTCTATCTTCTCACCAAGTGATTTGAGATCATTGACAATCACTTCCATCCTATAGAACATGTCCGGCACACTCTCATCCCCCTTCATCTTGAAGCTTGCAAACTTCTCTTTGAGAATATATGCCTTTGTACCCTTCACGGCTTGAGTGCCCTCAAATAATTCCTCCAATTTCTTCCAAGCCTCATGAGCTCTCTCAATGTTCTTGATTTGCTCAAAGGTTCTCTCGTCCAAAGCATCATGGATGGCACTAAGAGCAATATTATTGTTTTGGAGAAGTATTTCTTTGGCGGTGCTGGGAGCATCTTCATCTTTAATCTCAATTTTTGTTTCTACCACCTTCTAAATCTTTCTATTGATTGACTTGATATATGTTGTCATCTTAGCCTTCCAATAGGGATAATTTGAGCCATCAAATTAGGGTGGCTCCTTGATATTGTTGATTTGAGCCATTTTTACACCGAAGGTTGTTAAGCCTCAAATCATGGTGACCTTGGCTCCGATACCACTTGAAAGGTCCTAATGGCTAGAGGGGGGTGAATAGCCTATTAAAAAATTCTACAACAACACTTAACAAACCAGTTAGACAATTATGAGGCGAGGCGAGTGTTGCACTAGCCTATTAAAAATGCAAGCCACCTACCATAATTCTAGTTAATATAGTTTCTATCCACACAATAACTATGTCACTATACTAAGTTAGTCTGCTCTCAAAAGCTAACTAAAGAGCCACACTAACCAAACTAACAAGGTCTCACAACTAGCTACACTAAAGAGCTTGATAACTAGTTTGCGGTAATGTAAAGAGAGTGAGCAAGATGGTTATACCGCTGAGTCGAGGAGTGGATTAATCAATCATAAGAATAAATACCAATGAAGTCCAGTCACATCAGAATCAAATGATGACACAATGATTTTTACCGAGGTTCACTTGCTTGCCGGCAAGCTAGTCCTTGTTGTGGCGATTCACTCCCTTGGAGGTTCACGCGCTAATTGGCATCACATGCCAAACCCTCAATAGGGTGCCGCACAACCAACACAAGATGAGGATCACATAAGTCATGAGTAATCCACTAGAGTACCTTTTGGCTCTCTACCAAGGAAAGGTTAAGAATCTCTCACAATCACCACGATCGGAGCCGGAGACAATCACCACCCTCTGCTCGACGATTCTCGCTGCTTCAAGCCGTCTAGGAGGTGGCAACCACCAAGAGTAATAGGCAAATTCCATAGCGAAACACGAACACCAAGTGCCTCTAGATGCAAACACTCAAGCAATACACTAGGATTCTCTCTCAATCTCACAAAGATGATGAATCAATGATGTAGATGAGTGGGAGGGCTTTGGCTAAGCTCATAAGGTTGTTATGTCAATGCAAATGGCCAAGAGAGTGAGGTTGAGCCAGCCATGGGACTTAAATAGAAGCCCCCATAAAATAGAGCCGTTGTACCCCTTCACTGGGCACAACTCAGGGTGACCGGACGCTCTGGTCGGATCGATCAGACGCTGGACCTTAGTGTCCGGTCACATGATGCATGCCATGTGTCCCCTCTCTTCAAATGTTGATCGCCTGATCTCAACGGTCAAGAGATAACCGGACGCAGCGGCTCAAAGTGATCGGACGCTGAACCCCAGCGTCCGGTCATTTCCAGTAAGCATCCAGAGATGACTTTTCACGATCGGACACGTCCGGTCATGCTCGTCCAGACACACCCAGCGTCCGGTCACTCGATGACTCCTCTGTGTGTGACCATGTCAGTGTAACCGGACGCAGCCAGCCAGCGTCCGATCATTTCAGCACCAGCATTCGATTGACGACCGACGCTGTGCTTCTTCTACTGCTACTGACTGGACGCGCTGGTCCTTCAGAGACCAACGTCCGGTCACTCATAGTGACCTCCATCTTTTCTATCTAGGGCGCCGGTGGCATCATTGGACTGTCCGCACTCCATCGGTGAAGTTCCTAACCCTTGCTCAAATGTGCCAACCACCAAGTGTATCACCTTGTGCGCATGTGTTAGCATATTTTCACAAATATTTTCAAGGGTGTTAGCACTCCACTAGATCCTAAATGCATATGCAATGAGTTAGAGCATCTAGTGGCACTTTGATAACCGCATTTCGATACGAGTTTCACCCCTCTTAATAGTATGGCTATCAAACCTAAATGTAATCACACTCTCTAACTGTCTTGATCACCAAAACAAAATAGCTCCTACCATTTATACATTTGCCTTGAGTCTTTTGTTTTTCTCTTTCTTCTTTTCAAGTCCAAGCACTTGATCATCACCATGGCATCACCATCATCATGTCATGATCTTCATTTGCTTCACCTCTTGGAATATGCTACCTATGTCATGATCACTTGATAAACTAGGTTAACACTTAGGATTTCATCAATTCACCAAAACCAAACTAGAGCTTTCAGTAGCCCTAGAGTAGGTTGATGAATAAAGTAGCTATTATCCTAGTTTTATCATACGTAGAATAAATTAGTATTAGGAGTAAGAATACCTTTAGTTGCTATAATAATGTAGATCATGTTTCGTGCTTGTTAGTGGTAATAGTAGGTAACTTAGTACCTTAGCCGGTAGGACTAGCTAAGTAACTTGATAAGATATAGTTTATTTTAAGAGCTGTTGTTGCCATATTATTAAGTGTTGCATCGTCATTTCATGTATGTAGATCATGAGTTGGTAGAGTTCGTGCCCGTAGACAAACAGGATTACGACAAGGTTATTAAGGAGTACGAGGAGGAGATCCTCATGCAGGAGGGAGCCCCAGAGCCTTTTGGTGCTGACTTTGCTGACCCGTTGCCTGTCTAAGGCAAGCTCCGATGCATAACCCATATTTTATGATCACTGAATATATATATATGATGTGCATTTACGTTACAGGTATTTTATGGAAACTACATGCATAAATATATCTACCTATGAGTCCTACTAGAACAGGTCGAGTAACTGCTATGCTCATGATTTCGGTAGCGCGGGTAACCTGTCGTTACTCGTAATAGGTGATAATTATTATCACTCAGGATAAAATGGTGGAAAGGAAAAGTGGTGATCGAGCATGGATAGGTTTTGGGTTCTGGTGGGTATAAGAGACTGTGTTCTATGGCCAACAGAGCATAGCTTGGTTACACTTTTTCCCTGTCTATGTCAATTAAGGACCGATCGTTGCATATGGCTTTAGGTAAGTCACAGACTTATTATCCCGAACACATACTTGGGTATGGGCACAGGGAAGACTCGTTGCTCTCTTGTCGTGGATCTGGCTCTTTCTAGACTAACTGATTGGAGGTGGGAATGGTGAAGGTCCTTGCACCGCACTAAGTCCGGGACTCAGAAGTGGAGGCATGGAGTCCAAGTTTGGATGGAGTCCTAGACACCCAGGACATGAGGGTGATGGGTTAATCCTACTTATGCCTAGGGTACAAGCAGAGTGTGTATTTTTAGGGTACCCAGCTGGGGCATTGATTCATGAATCGTTGGGTGATCTGGTACGGCTTGTCTATGGTTTAGCATCATAGTAAGAACAGAAAGATGAAATGTGATAAAATAGAACTGATTGCTCAACTCTTGCTTGAAAGTAGAACATGTGCTTACATAGACTGGCTAGATAATGAATTAATACGACTGTAATAATAACATAAATAAGGACTCACTATTAGTATTGCTTTCGGTAAAAGGAAACCCATCAAACCATAAAGCTTATTATACTCTTTGGAGTTGGGAAATTATTCTCACTAGCCAGATAAGTCTTGCGAGTACATTGTGTACTCAGGGTTTATTTATCCCTATTGCAGATAATGCATGAGAAGTACCATTGTGTGGAGGATTCTTCTGATGGGCACAGACGGATCCTCGTTCCTTATCGCTAGATGTTTATTTTAAATTTCACTGTTTATTATTCCGCACTCTGACAATTGGTAATGTAATAATGTAATTTTTAAGAACTTCTGACGTATGAAGTGGACAAGTATTATAACTCATTCTTATTATTGGATCCTTGAAAAAATATGGATATTTCGGGTTCTCCTTTGGGGGTGTGCCCGACAGATATCGCATGCTATAGCTTGTTTTCGAGGTGCTTAGTGTCTGATGGAAGACGAGCACCTCCGTAAGCGTGTTATTTCGGGTGGTTCTACCACAATGTCGGACTCTAAAAAAGAGAAAGATTAGGGTCCAAATTATCTTAAGTTAGAAATATTTTCTCTTATACCAAAGATTATAATGAATCGTATTTGAGTAGGATTTATGTTTAGATTCTGGGTATAAATATTAGACCCTGGCTATTGTAAAAAAGGATTACAATCAATTAATACCAATTACTTATTCGGCTTCACGTCAACCCTTAGGAGTAGGAGTAGTGTAGATCTCGATGTGTTTTTTAACAAGTGGGGCTGTATCGGTCTGGCTGACCTCCGGCTTGTCTGTAAATACCGTCATGGCTTATACCTCTGTTCGTAAGGCTGCATCGGTCCGGTCGACCTCTTACGAGCTCTAGTATAAGCTAGTTATCGATCCTTATCTAGTTCAAGTATGACTACATCGATTAAGTTCGACCTCCACTGCTCGAATCAGATTAAGGTCAAGTTATCGGCTCTACCTAAGGGTGACATCCTTCGGATAGATTTATTAAGTTACTGATCTTACTGATGTCCTTATTGTCATTAGTTTCAGCAATATCAACATGTTCGATTGACATCGATCTAGATCGGCCTCACATCCCTCGTTTATTCTGTCACATTGCGATCGTCCTTACTTTAAACGACGGATTATGTTTCATTGGCTGTTCTACTTCGATCTTGATCGTATATAGTACGCGGTTAAGGCATGTCTGATCTTGAGGAGGTTTGCTGGCTAGTTGAATCTGGTCTATAGCTCGCTATTATGGCTATAACGATCCGGTCGATCCCCACAGATGGCACTCTAGATCGGAGTATGCTAGCTGGTAGGCTTGCTTTCGACCAGGCGTGACATTGACTGTTTGCTATGCCTGCATCAACTAAATAGCCGATTGCTTGTACTTTAACGCTCATAGTGTGTCTCTCATGATTCTGTTAAATATGAATATATTTGTTTACTTTAAAAGTTTAATCTGTTATCTTTATTATGGCTACCATCGATCCGGTCGAACCCCACCGTTAGAGATAATATATTAGATTTGATGAGTTTATACATCTGTTTATATTAAATAGTCGATTATTCTCATGCTATAATCCTTTTTCTACCTGAATCGGCTATTTTAGCCGATTCGCCCGTGCTTTCACACATGTAGCATGTCTTTCATAAACCTATCAATATATAGATGATTTTATGGATTCTTCGATTTTAGTTTGTTGTTATCATTATAGCTGCATCGATCTGATCGAACCTCACTGTTGATGGCGACAGATTAAATTCAGAGCGTTTGTAGATTCATTTGTACTAGATAGTCGATTTGTTCGCATGTTACATTTTTTCTCGTTGAACTTATCGGCTCAATGCTTTACACTGGTTATATTTATCTAGCCGACGATGTTACTTATATCTGGGTGTATTGTATTCGTTACTGTAAAACCAATCATGACCCGCGAGCTTTACAGTTCTTAACAGTATATTTCTTCTTGTATTGGCTATTTAGTCGATTTTCCCGTCTGACTGCTTCCGAAGCGGCATATTTAGAACTATCTGGGTAAAACTGGCATGTTCTACTTAAATTACTGATAAACTTTCTCTCCTTATCAATTGCGGGTCAAATTAATTGGCACGCCTTCGGAAATTCGCAGGATCGGCTGGTCCTGCGTTGAAGCCAAGCGGATCCCCCGCTTGCTCTACCAAGCAGATCCTTCTGACTTGCTGCGTGTCGACACTACGTATCTAGACATATTATTATATTTAGATGTATAGTAAAATAGATGTATCAACAAATCAAAACGACTTATAATTTAGAACAGAAAGAGTATTTAAGGTCAGATCAACACATGGATTTTCGGATCTCAATATTGAACAAGCAAAGGATCCTACACTTGGGCCGTGTCCGGCCGTTATTATAATAAACCGGCTTATAAGCTATGGTACAATTTTTTTTCTCTTTCAACATATTAATCGTACAAATCAGCACAAGCGATTTTACGAGCGATCTGAAGGTATCCTCGAATTGACGAATCGTCTGTACCCGACCGGATAGCTACTCATGGCATTGCCCATTGGAAAAGTCCAAACGCAAAAATTTCACGAAAACCACACCACGAAGCGGAGGATCATCCAAACCCAAATTTCACGTGATCGTGCGTGGGGCACGGGGGCACGGGGACAACCGAACGCCGCACATCTGCAGTCTCCACCGAGTTCACGAACATGCCACGAGGCCGGCCCCAGCAGCCTGAGCAAGGGAGCAGGGATAGAAATGAATCAATATGGTATATTTGTTTTCATATTTCTGGCTAAATTTAAATTAAAATACAAATAGTATCAACCATATTAAATAGGATAGGATTGAATATCGATATTATAAATATTCGATTTAAGTATTTCGATATGAATATGGCATTAGACGTTGAATATCAAATTCGAATACGAACAGAAATATTTATCCGTACGTCGCAGGCCCGGCCCTCGCCGACCCCACGATCTCCCTCGTGGAGACCGTTCTATCCACGGCGGACACGGCGAGCGAGTCAGCACAGCAGCAGCACACGACATCCACCCCGGGCCAGACCCCGAGCCAGTCCTGCCGCCCATCCATCGTTTCGTCCCCGCCCGCCTGCACCTCGCGAGCATCCAAAGCTGTACTTGGGGCAAAGCTCTCGCAAAATCCTACTCCCACTGCCGACCGACTCGTACCCTCCTCCGCTCCGCTCCCCAATCCGCCATCTTCCTTCCACCCTTGCTTCTCCGGGAGGGAAGGCACCAGGGAGGCCGCCCCGCCACCCATCGCAAAAGCCACGCGCCACCAAACCTTTTTTCACTCACCCCGTCGCTTTCGCGTTCAGCGCGAGCCGAAGCCGAGCCGGTGGGTCGGTCGCTGGAGGCGGAGCCATAAAGGCGTCAGCGACGGCAGGATGATGAGCGGCAGATCGGGCGGGAGGGACGCCGAGGGCGAGTGGGAGGTCCGGCCCGGCGGGATGCTGGTGCAGCGCAGGGACGGCGAGGCGCCCGGCCCCGTCATCAGGATCAGGGTCTCCCACGGCGCCAACTTCCGCGAGGTCGTCGTGCCGGCGCAGGCTACCTTCGGTACGCTACGCATCCCTGTTCGTTTACTGATCCCTTCTCCCTTCTGTCGCATATTAGCAGTGGTGAAGAGGCAGAGAAGGAATTGGGTTTTGGATCTCGACAGGTCAACTGATAATCTAGTGGATTTTATTTAAGTCAACACGATTGTTCCGTTCGTTCTCCCAGCGTTTGATTTTAGATTAACCAGACCAGTCTATACGAAGAACAGAGAGTTCTCGAATACCTATATTCATATTAAGATGAAAAGTGCTTACGTACTTGATGAATCGATCATGACCCTGCTCCGGTAACTTTACCCTGCTGAACGGAAGTCTCGGGTAACTTCGGTTTGAAGCTGTAAGTCAAATATTTTAAACTTTGACTACAAATAATTTCTTTAAGGTTAGTTTAAAAATATGAAAGTGATGTAAGATTCATCTCGAAATGTAGTTTCATAAAAATATATATTGATTACATTTTATAAATATTTTATAATAAAAAATAATGATCAAAGTCATTTATTAAAGATCATGTCGATGTCCAAAACGACCGGCCGGAGGGAGTACCCGTTAGCTTTTCGTACTAATCCTTTTGACCATCTGTCTCTATGTTATAGTAGTAGTACTCTCTTTACCATCCATTGGTCCATAACTACTAGTTATTCTTCTTGTTCAAAAATAATACTAGTGTTTAAATGTTACATTAATAGCTCCTTGCCAGTTGTGATGATCAAATCAGTTGGAACCTCATTGGCTTGTAGCCTCACGTGCAATGGTACAAACCGTTACATCACCTAGTAGGTCTTTACATGCGTGGGGAGCATTTCTATCAGTCAATCTCTGTACAGTTTATCATTAGAAAGAAACAGATACCATCACCTTCCCCCCCCCCCCCCCCCCCCCCCAAAAAAAAATCAATAAACCTGCATAAATGATCGTTGCTTCTGCATTGATTGCTTGAAGGTGTTGATTTACAATATTCTAATAGGCACTTTGTATTTTGTATATGAAGGTGAGTTGAAGAGTATCCTTGTTCAGACTACTGGCTTGGAGCCTGAGAGGCAGAGGCTCTTCTTCCGTGGGAAGGAGAAGAATGACAGAGAGTTCCTGCACACGGCAGGTGTTAAGGATGGAGCAAAACTGCTTCTGCTTGAGAAGCCTGCCCCTGCCAACATAGAGCAGAAGGTTGAGCCTGTGATTATGGATGAGAGCATGATGAAGGCATGTGAGGCTGTTGCTCGTGTTAGAGCTGAAGTTGATAAGCTGTCTGCTAAGGTGAAGGAACATTCCATCTGCCTTCCTTATTTGTTTAAGCATTCAAGTGTCATATTATTTCTGGTGCTCACACTGTTCCTTTTGTAGGTGTGTGACTTGGAGAAAAATGTGCTTGGAGGGAGAAAGGTTGAGGATAAGGAATTTGTCGTCTTGACGGAGCTGCTTATGATGCAGCTGCTGAAACTCGATGGCATCGAAGCTGAAGGAGAAGCAAGGGCACAGAGGAAGGCTGAGGTACACAACTAAAACACTTGCTGCTGCTATTTTTGCATGTGCTACATGTTCAATGAGAATGCATTACAACGACTGAAATATTTATGATGTAACGCCTCAGGATAAGTTATATTCGAGTTGGAGATATGCCATGAAATGATCTTACTTTTTTTGGCCGAAGTAAGAATTTCAACAGTACCTTTTCTTAGTCATATAATGAGTCCTTGATGCCTGCTCGGTGAGTAGTTAGTTCCTGAAGTATGGATGATCGACATATATCATAAATCCTAATGGATTAACTTAGCATCTTTGGTGATAGTTATCATATGAACCTTGAAATTTTCCATTCGGTAGAATTTCCAGCCTGTAGTATGGTTTCAGGAGTAACTGTGTTTTTCTGTTTTTCGCACTCTGCGTGGTGGTGTGGTGAACTAGTATTTCTTCGGTCGACTTCTTCTGTAGAGAGTGTATCACTTTATTGAGGCTCCTAGTTGAATAAATATTAATGGCCAGGTTTTGCTAGTCTGACCTTATCTGTTGGCCCTCTTCTGGTAAAGATGATCGGACTAAGTTGGCTGCATTGTGCCAGCTTTACTTCTACTCAAACTTTGCTTTGTAAGGGCAAACAAACCCTTGATCTAATGTTGCATAAACACTTAAGAGTATTCCAGTTACCATCAAATGTCTACCATTAATGTTGAAATTGTGCCAAGGAAAAGGTACATCTAGAACCTATCCAATCCCTTTCACTTTGTTATTTTCTGGCTTAATTAATCTATATAAGAACACATATGAAAAGGTTAATTGATTTAACAGATTATGCGTTTGCAAGCATCATCAGGGATTGTTCTGAGTTATTTTTGGTACTTCTATAAGCACAAATTGCTGGTTAATTATGTCATATGGTTAGTAGGTTATATTCACGTGCACAACATTGGATAGTTCACACTTACGATGTTATTAGTGTTGGTCTCTAAGGACAAACGGTTTAACTGTAGTCAATAAAATACACACTCATATTATGGAAACGATGAATTTAGACCTGCCAAACCAGTTGCCTGATATAGCTTTTATGTTCAATGCTTCAACATCTCAGGTGCGCCGTGTTCAGTCCCTTGTGGAGACCTTGGATAAGCTGAAAGCAAGAAATGCAAACCCCTTCAGTGATCATAACAAAGCTGTTTCAGTGACAACGCAGTGGGAGACGTTTGAGAACGGCATGGGCAGCTTGAGCGCTCCGCCGCCCCGTGTTTCTTCGACGCAAGTTAACACTGACTGGGAGCAGTTCGACTAGGCTCAGATGAAGCTATTGATGTACCATGAAATTTGTGAGATCGGTATGGACATTCCTTTCCCAGGCAGCGAGGTGTTGTGTATATGCGCCACGTTTGTATATGCACCACGACACCACGTTTGATGCCTTTGGTGTCCTAACTGCCTGTGAATGTTACCAGATCATACCATACTACCATGTGAATTGCGTCGCTCGTTGAGGGTCATATTTCAATATGCTCCTGCCAATGCCATTCGCATGATATTTATTGGCTGGGTTCAGCAAGGTTGATAACGTCCCTTGCCAGATCCTTTACAGCACTAGCTCATCAGTGAATGCAATTGTACCATGTACAAGCTGACGCTATAGCTGTTCCGAAACTTTACCAATAATAAGTTTCCTGAATTCAGTGTAAATTGAAGCATAGTGAAGAGGCCCATAGACCCATTCCGGCAAGCCGGTGCTCCGCAGTCTCTTCCCTGACGCCGTTGCCCCACTCGCGGGCCCTCGCCACCTCATTGAGTGTCACGTCGAACCTCTGGCCATCGCCCCAGAGCACGTAGGGCTCCTCCCCGTGCGCCGCGTCGTCCCCGATCCTGAGCTGGTCGTCGGCCATGCGCGTCGTCGACGACTCCCCGTGCGCCGCGTCGTCGCCGATCCTGGCATGCGCGTCGTCGCCGATCCTGAGCTGATCGTCGGGCATGCGCAGCGGCACGAAGAGGCCAACGCGTAGAAGGATGCCCGTGGTGACCACGACGTTCCAGGAGAGGACGAAGAGGGCGCCGCCATAGAAGGTGGGAGTGGAGGGCCATGAGGTTCGGTGTGCCGAGGAGGCCAGTAGTGAGGACGTCGCCGAGCCCAGCGACGGCGTGCGTGTCGTCCAGCTTCTGTTGGAGGAACATCATGGTGGCCCACGGCACGCTGCCGGCGTAGACGCCCATCAGTATGGACCATGTGTGCACCAGTCCTGCACGTGTGTCGTGCAGGACAATGTAATTTGTAAGTGCCAAACTTTTATATATACAAGCTACTAAAAAACGTAAATGCGATAGCCATTATAAGCTCTGGCGTATAATCCACAATTTGAGGGCATTTTTTCCCACATAGTTTAGCTGCACTGCCGCACTGGGGGTGATACAGACAGGCCCGGCAATGGGCATTGCCATCATGCTCTGCACCGCGCCAATAACCGAGGGCCTGCCGAAGAAAATGACGTCGAGGCAGGTGCAGGTCAGGAAGCTCGTCGCGGCACTGACATTGGTGTTGAGCACGGCAATGGACGCGCAGTGATGTCGGGCCGTACGGCGCACCGCCATTGAACCCAGCCCAGCTTAGCCAGAGCAACCCACCGCCGGCGATATGAGGTGGATGTTCATTCAATTCGGTGCCAAACTCTACCTGTCGCTCTTCAGCCTCCGCTCCCACCTGGAGGAAATTTATTTGTCGCCTATCGATTGGTTAACAAATTCATGTTCTACTACCAAGTACAAAGAGAGAATTTAATTGCTTGTTGATTAACATTGGCAAGGGTGTGACACTTTACCACTGACTGCATGCTCCCGCGTTCGGCCGTCCTACCTACTGTTTTCCCTGACCAACGACGAAATCACTGCAAGATGTAACGAAATTCAGACGACCGAAACGGCGGTCTGTTGCACGGCACCGCCCGTGTACTCCAGACACGTACGTTCCCAGTAGGCAGCGGTGAAGCCGGCGACTCCGGAGGAGAGGTCGGACCGCGTATCCGCCGAGTAGTCGATGACGCCCCAGTGGTATAGAGGAAGCCGCTGCCCCAGAGGCTGAATGTGAAGAATTGTAGCCACAGGCCACAGCGACGTGAACGCCATCCACGCTCTGACGATGTTCATGCGCCCGAGGAGCGAACCGGCCGGCACCGGCAGCTAGCACCACTGCACCAGCGCGCGCGATGGCGGTCAACTCAAACTCAAACAGCACGAGCGACGCCGCGTCTGGGTAGTGCGGCTTTGTGTGCTTGACTCCACGCTTTGTGCACCAAGAACGCCGTAGCGCGGCGTGGCGGGGAACGACGCGCGCACGTCGAGGAAACCCTCCGGCAGCGGACTGGATGCCCACGAGCGTCGCCGCGGACGCGTTGTCGCTCTTGTTTAGCCACGCCGGCACCGCCGGAGGTCGGCCGTGTCGTGCAGGCGCTTGTCTGAGGAGGCGTGGCCATTCATGCGTCCGGTGGCACACGGTATCACCCGATGAAAATTCTCGCAAGCTGCGGCGTGACGCAGGTGCGCACCGTGACGTGGCTCCTTGCCCGTGAGCGGTGATCTTTTTCTCAAATCCACAGTCATCTAGGTTTCTATCGTGTATCATACTGTTCTCTTTGCAATTATTTTACATTTTTTATTTAACTTTTACAGTACACACGAATGAATAAATTATTTACAAGGTCCTACGTGCGCATGGGCACGCACGAAATCACTAGTATCATCTAAAGGGGTATAGGTTCAAGAATTGTTCAAAAGTCATGATTATATCTTTATTTTGTACAATGTCCACAACAATTCTGCGACGATGACGTCCATTTGCAGCAGATTTGACGAAACAAAGCAGGTAATTCCAACTCACTCTAAATTAACTGTGTTGTAATCTTATTCGGCCTGATGATCAGTGCATGATCAAATAAATTAATGCCGAAAGAAAAACACACTGTGGCTATCTCAAATAGATAGTACTTGTACTTATACTGCCATAGCTCTTTATTTGCTGAATCTACGTATAATATAACCCAACAACGGACCTGAGATCAGCAGTAACAGTGGCACTTGTGGTGACCACTGCGGAACTTGCACTCGCCTCCGCGGCAGGAGGTCTGGCACCACGAGTTGCAGGCACCATTCTGATCTGAAGAGCACCCGTTCATCATGAAAGATAGTCGTTTCAGCACATAGGATTGGACGAGGCTGCGGCAACACACATATATCACATGGACAAGAAACAAAGCATGCATTCGTTAGCTACTATTAGTTCTAAACAAAACAGACAAACGATGGCATTATAGAGTTGTAGCTGCTGAGAGAATAAGATGTGTCATCGTCATCGTCAAGTTACCTGTCGAGGCAACAAGAAAGGCGAGCACGATGAGCACAACTACTGCACCTGTACGCTCTATGTTCCTCTGTATAAGAATTTCTTAACGAGCTAGCAGAAAATATTTCGATATCGGTCGATGGTGTTATAGTTCGTCTTTGGGTGCCTATGTCTATTTATACCTGGAGACTGCATGCCTTTGACTCTGCAGTGTACAAATTATGTAAATTAATGTTGTTACTCCCTCCATCCCAAAAAAATGCAATTCTCGCTTCCCGAGGAGTCAACCGATTTCGACTTTGACCAAAGTTCTAAAAAAATACTAACATTTACAATATAAAATAAGTATCAATCGATTAATGACGGAATATATTTTCATAATAAATCTTAGTTGAGACATAAATGTTAATACTAATCACTGTAAATTTGGTCAAACTTTAGCAAATTTGATCGGCATGATTCCCATAATCGCATTCTTTTTGGGACGGAGGGAGTATTATTTACTATATTATGGAAGTTAAATCGTTTCCTATATACTATTTTTTTATCTATTTTCCTTCCAAATTGTTTCACCGCGAGAGGTGACAAGAAAACCAGTTACACCAAGAGGCCGAACCTTGCTGCAGAAAGTAGAAGAGCTGATCGACCCGGGCACTGAGCAGTGGGACGCGCAACTCCTTAATCAGTGCTTCTGGGAGGAGGATGTGAGATTAATTAGACAGCTACCGGTACATAAGGACATGGACGATACTTTGGCTTGGCATTATGACAGTAAGGGAATTTTTTCGGTCCGGTCAGCATATAAGGTCCACAGAGCAGCGCAGCAACGGTGTCAGCAAAGAACAAGGCCGGGGGGGTTCGGAAAGCAGCAAGGGAAAAGGAGAATTCTGGAGGAAACTATGGAAAATTGACTGCCCGCCGAAGGTGAAGCATTTCCTTTGGAGACTAAGTCATAACTCTTTGGCGCTCCGGATGGTTCTACAGCGACGGGGTATGAAACTTGACACCAGATGTTGCATGTGTGGGAGATTAGATGAAGATGGCGGTCACCTGCTGTTTAAGTGCAAACATGTGAAGGAGGTTTGGCGTGCTCTAAATCTAGAAGAGATACGATGTAAACTTGTTCAAGCTGCGTCTGCAAGGGAGGTGATGGAGGAAATCCTACAGATGGAGCCGAAAGTTCAGGTCACTGTTGTAATGCTCCTTTATATCTGGTGGCGTGAAAGAAATACATGGAGAGAGGAAGGGAGAAGAAGATCGGTGGTGGCAATGGCTTATAGTCTTATACTGCTGCTGCACAGGCTGATAAAGCTACTGCTCATGCTGAAAACCTGAAGGACATTGAAACACCATTGCCGTTGCCGGATTTCTGTCAGAAAAAAGGCTGGGAGAAGCCGGAGCAGGGGGGTCCTTAAGATTAACTCTGATGGAGCTTTCTTTGAGCAGTTGGGAGACGGTGGATGGGGTTATGTTATCAGGGATAATGAAGGCAGGATGTGGAAAGATGGCAGCGGCAGGGAAGATTTCTTACAGAGTGCTTTCCAAGCTGAATTGCTGGGATGCTTTGAAGGACTGAAAATGGCGGCTCAGATGGGGATGGCACAGGTGATACTTGAAACGGATGCAACTACCGTGAAGACTGCTCTGCAAGGCGATGAGTACAGACTGTCACCGATAGGCGGGATGATTATAGAGATCAAACATTTCATGGCTGCAGAGTTCTCCATGTGTAGGGTTAATGTCTGTCCCCGTGTCTGTAATAATTTAGCTCATGAGTTTGCCTCAATAGGCTGTAAGATGCCCAGTGGTGATCGCGCCACTTGGCATTGTGTACCTCCGTTTTTTGAAGGTTTGGTGTCCAGCGATTCAGCTGTGACAGAGGAGTAATGAAAAGCCTCGTTTCAAAAAAAAAAAAAAGCATTCCAAACCAACATACAGGACGTATGCAAAGGAGGCCGGTTTTCAAAGTTCACCTGGAGGCGGTTGGTGAAAAATTTTCAGGGACAGTACGTGAGCCGCATGAATGGGACGGTGAAAACTGAGAAGCGTGGCCTGCTGTTGGTCAACTTGGGAAGCCCAAGTGGTCCATATTCTTTAGCATCCGTATCAAATCTCTTCTCTCTGTTGTTCTTTTCTTCTCAATTTCTCATGTCCTCCAAATTTTTTACTGCTGTAGAGCACCCATGTAGCAGGGGCCGCATTGTTAATTTGGCTCTCTTCCTCTTCCTGTCTAGTTTTTATGGTTGAAATATGAAGGATCTATCAATGAATTACTAGTTACTGAGTACATAGTACAGTAGCAATTTAGGATTTTAACGTTGGACTTTCAGTTTTGCCTGAAAAACAGCTCTGAATCTCTGATGTAATAACAGACTCATTAAGTCATTATGATGAGTTGTTTAAGCAAAGTAGTCACACTTATAAATAGCCACATTAGCACTGCACCATAAGAACAAAGGACACCGGTGATTATCAAAGTCGACATTTGAAGATCGAAACAAACTAATCTCATCATCAGGAAAAGAAATTACGACGACATACATCAGCTAACACTGAACATCAAAGACTCAAGAAACAAGCATGTCGATATCAGAGAGCCCAGGCCCACTGACCAGTCAAGCAACGGGAGGAGCTACAGCTGAATGGTGACACCTCTGGCACCCATGCTGGTCAGTCGCTGCGCCACCGTGTCCTCCCTCGCGGCGCCGCCCGAGGCACTGCCGGTCCTCGTCGTGTCCGGGCGCGTCACGTCGAACTTCTCGCCATCTCCCCAGAGCGCGTAGGCCTCCTCGCCGTGCGCCGCGTCGTCGCCGATCATGAGCTGGTCGTCGGGCATGCGGAGCGGGATGAAGAGGCCGATGCACAGGAGGATGGCGCTAGTGACCACCAGGTTCCAGACGGTGACGAAGAGCGCGCCACCGAGCTGCTTGCCCATCTGCGCGACGCCGCCGCCGTAGAAGACGCCACGCGCGCCCGGGACAGGGGAGTCGAGGGCGCAGAGCTCCGGGGTGGCGAGGAGGCCCGTGAGCACTCCCCCGAGCACGCCCGCGACGGCGTGGGTGTGGAACCACGGGAGCACTCCCCCGAGCACGCCCGTTCATGAGCAGGGAGGATTTCTTGTGCAGGATCATCATCGTGAACCACGGGACGCTGCCCGCGAACGCGCCCATCAGCATCGCCGACCACGTGTGCACCAGCCCTGCGCCACGCAAACCAGCATGGCACCATCATGTGCATGTGTTGCTCAGTGAACACATGACGTTACGATTGTTTCGAGATGAAATTGAGAGGCTCGTTACCTGCGCCGGGCGTGATGCAGACAAGCCCGGTCATCATGCCCTGCACCGCGCCGATCACCGAGGGCTTGCCGAAGAAGATGACGTCGAGGCAGGTCCAGGTCAGGAGGCTCGTTGCGGCGCTAACGTTTGTGTTGAGCACGGCGACAGACGCGGTTATGTTGGGGGCGTACGGCGCGCCACCGTTGAAGCCGGCCCAGCCGAGCCAGAGCAGCCCGCCGCCGGCAATCATGAGAAGGATATTGTTCGGCGAGAACCTCTCCCTGTCGCTCTTCAGTCTGGGGCCCACCTGTCAGTATCACGTTGTTATTGTGGTACACTGGTACAGATATGCTACTAGTACGTGTCTACCGTCTACGTGAGGTTTACCCAGTATGCGGCGGTGAAGCCTGCAATGCCGGAGGAGAGGTGGATGACGTATCCGCCGGAGTAGTCGATGACGCCCCACTGGTAGAGGAAGCCGCCGCCCCAGAGGCTGAACGCGCCGACGGTGTAGGAGAAGAGCAGCCACAGCGGCGTGAATGCCATCCACGCTCTGATGTTCATGCGCCCGAGGAGCGACCCGGCGAGTAGCACCAGCGTGATGGCCGCGAACTCGAACTCGAACAGCACCAGCGACGCCTGCGCGTAGTATGGCTCGGTGCGCGGCGTCTCCAGCACGCCGCCGCGGCCGTAGTGCGCCGTGGCCGGGAAGACGGCGCGGCGCACCAGGAAGTCCTGCGTCAGCGCTGGCCCAGCCTTGGCCCAGAACGGGAGCATGCGCTCGCCGAACGCCATGCGGAAGCCGACGAGCACCCAGACGATGAGCGTGGACGCGTACGCATACAGCGCCATGAAGGCAGAGTTGACGGCCCACTTCTTCTTGACGATGCTGCCGTAGAGCACGACCAGCCCCGGCATGGACTGGAGCCCGACGAACGTTGCCGCCACCAGCTGCCACGCGTTGTCGCCCTTGTTCAGCCACGCCGGCACCGCCGGGAGGTCGGGCATGTACGGCCCGGGCTCCGGTGGCGACGCCATTCCGGTGGACGCGACGTGCAATTGGCTTAGTGTTTGAGCGAGCTTCAAGGAGTACGTGAACAACTGCGCGCGAAGTGGCTGATAACCGGAGATGGGCGTTTAATAGCCATCGGTTCCAAGCTGAAATGGCGAATTTTGGGCTAATCTAGTGCAGGTTGCGTTTGATAAAGTTTGGGCCAGCTCGGAGGCGAGCTCGTTAGACGTGATGCGCGCTCGAATCGACGTGTGGTGGGGGACGAAATGTGGGGAACCGCAACCGGTTCCGGGTCAAACCTGGCAACTCTAACGCGGACCGTTTTCTTCCTCAAAACTTTTGGCTTCGTTCCCTTGAGCTAAGACGTTGCTGCTGCAGTGATGTACTGAAAGACATTGCAGCCGTAGCTGTAGCAAAAGCTTTAGGCCTTGACCAGGTACCAGTCGGGGAGACGCAATTGGAGTCTCGACTCTGAAGTCTGAAGATTTGGTACCGTTGGAGACGCAGTTGGGATTTTCAGTGTATATATTCCACGTTCAAAGTTCATCAGAACGGAGGCCTCATCTTTTTTATATATCGTTAAAAAGCATGGGAGGCTGTGTACTTGTGTTAGGGTGAGCATGAAGAAACAGCTAGGGATTGGTCTCATCCGGCACAGGATGTCACCATTCTGTTTTTTGTAACCACAACTTGGATTATGTGAACTACATATGGCACACAAATGTAGGTTGTGCCGAAGCCCAAGGAATTATCCTCAATAGGTAATGATTTGATCCGCGATCCAACAGAAGTATGCGAATGTAAAATCCAAACAAGCCAACATGGAGTTCTTAACCGATTAGTCAGTTTACTGAAATACTGGGAGGCATGTCTACCTCCGGTACAGCATCCCCGGATTAACAACCTACCAAGTTGAGATAAACGGCTGAGAGTCATCAGCACAAGGGAACTGATTGCACCCAATATCTCGCAGCATGCAGTTGAAAGAGCCTTGTCACTTGAGAGTTGAGAAAAACAAGTCACTAGATTTCTCGATCAGGGGAAACTGATGATGGTTAACCAGAACCAGTGCATCGCTTCGGTATGGATTTTATTTTTACCGCTTTGTCATAACCTTGGTCATCAAGATACTTAGGTTTGCTTGCTTTAGTTCAATATAATGTGAAACAAGTGCCTTTTCAAACAAATGAAATTATAACTTCAATTACCTCCGGTCATTTATTTGGAGCAATGTGATGCACACATGAAAAGAAAGGGACCTCATAAAACTATGGGCAGTGCAAGCTTGCCTGATAAAAAGAGGTATATATAGGACAGATGAGCAACTGCGCAAGTGGACCTAAAATGCCTAATATGCCAAAGTTTCATCCTCACTCCGGGCTCAAATGCATGCCCTACTACACAGGAACATGACAACATGGCCCTCAAAAAGCAAATATGATTGCTAGGATTTTGTAACATAATTATAGAAATGATTACAATCAATCTAACTACTTGAAAACAATGTAAGCAGTCAGTTTTTTTTTGAAACAAAGCAGTCAAGATTAAATGCCTGAGCATAACTTTATGTCCAAAAGAAGAATTTGTGACCGGATATATTAAAGCACAGACCCCTATGTACGCAAATATAAGTTGCTTATGGTCATTGACGCTGCCTCCAATATGACACTTCACTAGTGCTTTCTATTAAGTTATATTTTTCTGAATAAAAAAGAGTTGTATATTGTTAAAGCCTTTTCAATTATGAATCATGTAAATCAATTTTATGACTTAATCTACATAATTATTTATATATGTTGGTAAAGTGCAAAGTTTGGCCAGCACATATCCTAAAACTGACTTATATTTACAATCTAAAGGACTATAATGCTGGATGATAAACAAAAGTGAACATATTCTCCAAACTCTAGGTACAGATTCTCAACGTTTATATTTTCTCAGTAAAGTTTTACATATTACAACATGATGGAGAAACATCTCATATGTCCTTTGAGGCTAAACATCAAAAGATGAGGTTACCAACTAGGAATGATGTTAAAGGAACAGACAAATTGTCATCCAGTTCTGTGCTGATGGGGTGTGATTCAATGAGTGTTGCAGCTACAGAGACAACGAGGAAGCCTAAAGCCATGTACCATGTTTCCTCAATAAAGCCAAAAGTGTGGAAGTAATGCACGTACCTGAATAAATGAGACTGAATGATTAAAAAGAAGTTGATGCAACTGAGAATTCAGTAAAGGTTAGACATTACCCAACTGAGGCCAGAAAACCAGCCAACACCATTGCTATGCTTCCAGCATATGATTTATTGGGGTTGCATGGAAGTTTTTCTTTACCTAGGCGTCTCCTAATTACATCAGCTATACCAGGGAATGCATAAATCAACATCAGCAGAGTAGGGCCATATTTAATTATCATGTTTGTAGCACGAAACTTTTTGGAATATCCAGAAATATGTTTTTCCTTTTATAAATTAAAGAGGAGCAAATATAAATGACATACGGTTTCCAGTAACTATGCCAATGAGCTAACAAATTACGAAGCATACAATTGATTTATTCTAGGATAAAAGAAGTGAAATGCATATATTAACATACCATCTCCTCCATTCTCTCTTTCTCATAAAAAAAATCTCCACAACGCTTGTCCGCTCGTCTCGGCGTGGGCGCGTGGGCACTCATCCACCTATCGCACTCTGCCCCGCCGCGCTCCCTTCCCCACCGCGCGCCTGTCCTCCGCGCACACCGTTGAAAACTCTAGTTTGGTTTTGGTAAATTGATGAAACCCTAAGTGCTAACCTAGTTTATCAAAGTGATCATGAGATAGGTAGCACATTCCAAGTGGTGAAGCAAATGAAGATCATGACATGATGATGGCGATGCCATGGTGATGATCAAGTGCTTCGACTTGAAAAGAAGAAAGAGAAAAACAAAAGGGTCAAGACAAAGGTATAAATGGTAGGAGCCATTTTATTTTGGTGATCGAGACACTTAGTGAGTGTGATCATATTTAGGATCGATAGCCGTACTATTAAGAGGGGTGAAACTCGTATCGAAATATGGTTATCAAAGTGCCACTAGATGCTCTAACTCATTGCATATGCATTTAGGATCTAGTGGAGTGCTAACATTCTTGAAAATGTTTGAGAAAATATGCTAACACATGTGCACAAGGTGATACACTTGGTGGTTGACACATTTGAGCAAGGGTTAGGAACTTCACCGGCGGAGTGTCCGTCCATAGAGTGCGGACAGTCCGACGGTGCCACCGACGCCCTATACAGAAAAGACAGGGTTTCACAGAGTGTAACAGACGTATCCGGTAGCTAAACTCAGGTGAACGTGGTCACTGTAAGTGACCGAACGCTGGTCTCTGAAGGACCGGCGCGTCCGGTCAGTGGCAGCAGTGAGCGTGCGGTTTTGGTCTCATGACCGGACACTGGCGCAAGAAATGACCGGACGCTCAGGGCCTGAGTCCTGTCAGTATGACGTATGGTGACGTTGAGTGACCGGACGCTGGGTGTGTGCGGTCGGGCATGACCAGACGCGTTCGGTCGTGATTTTTCGCTTCTGGATACTTACTAAAAACGACCGGACGCTGAGGTCCTGCGTCCGGTCACTACAAAGCAGCGCGTCCGATCACAACTTAAATGTGCCGATGACCATTGAGATCGGGCGATCAGCGTTTGAAGCAGGGGACACGTGGCACACATTGTGTGACCGGACGCTGGGGTCCAGCATCCGGTCGATCTGACCTGCGCGTCCGGTCACCCCGTGTTTAGTGCAGTGAGGAGCCCAACGGCTCTATTCGTGGGGGCTCTCTATTTAGGCCCCATGGCCGGCTCTAGCTCATCCCCTTGGCCATTTGCATTGACATAGCAACCTTGTGAGCTTAGCCAAAGCCCTCCCACTCATCTCCATCATGGATTCATCATCTTTGTGAGATTGGGAGTGAATCCAAGTGCATTGCTTGAGTGTTTGCATCTAGAGGCACTTGGTTTTCGTGTTTCGCTGCGGGATTCACTTGTTACTCTTGGTGGTTGCCGCCACCTAGACGGCTTGGAGCAGTGAAGATCGTCGAGCGGAGGTTGGTGATTGTCTCCGGCTCCGATCGTGGTGATTATGAGGGGTTCTTGACCTTTCTCCGGTGGAGAGCCAAAAGGTACTCTAGTGAATTGCTTGTGGCTTATGTGAACCTCATCTTGTGTTGATTGTGCGGCACTCTATTGAGGGTTTGGTGTGTGATGCCAATTAGCGTGTGAACCTTCAAGTGAGTGAATCGCCACAACGAGGACTAGGTTGCCGACAAGCAAGTGAACCTCGGTAAAAAATCATTATGTCATCATTTGATTCCGAGGTGATTGGTCTTCATTAGTATTCATTCTTATGATTGATTGGCTCCTTCGTCGACACGGTGGTATAATCATCTTGCTCACTCTCTGTCGATACGGGACCCACAGGATACCCCGCAAGGGAGAGAGAAGATCTAGTTCAACTAGGATTCTTCCCATGTAAATCTTAGTAGTAGAACTATCAAGTAATCCTACTAGGAAATCTCATTGTAAACCGACTAGGACTCTGGCCTCCTGACTATATAAAGGAGGGCAGGGCTCCTGGGAGGACAGGGCAGATCATAATCAATCCAACGCAAAGGCTAAGGCTGACTAGACGTAAGGTTATTACTCGATCTACGATCGAGGGCCTGAACCAGGATAAATCGGCTGTCTTTTGCGTGAACCATCGAGTTCGGCATACGCCGAAGCCCGAACATACTGCCCCGGGTACCCCCGTGGCAGGCTATCGGTGGTGAAACATCGACAGCTGGCGCGCCAGGTAGGGGCTTTCGGTGACTTAGCTTCCAAGAGCTCGATGGACCTCGACAACATGATTTTCCCGACGGGATCAACTTTCATCTTCGGCTCATGGATCTACGAGGCAGACAACAACAGCAAGCTTCAAAGCCATCTCCTCGAAGATCCAGATCATCTAAAAGAAGTTCCTATTTCAACAACTACAACGGATCAGCTCACCAGAAGATTCGCGCAGCTCATAGTATCCGAGTCAAATCGGATTTCACGACCACTCGTATCCGATTCGAATTCAAGCTCTAAGGCGAAGTTTTATCCGAGTGCTTTCAAGAAACCGAGTTCTTTTTTGGCAAGATTCCAGAGCACAACCCAAAACAACTCGGATTACCCCCAGAGTTCTCTCAAGAAGTCGAGTTCTTTTCCATTTGGGCTCGACAACATGGCAAAATCCTATCAGGGACATGTCGAAAGATTTTTCAATCCAAGATTCGGGATACCACTGACAGGAGCTCAGGAGGGTCTCGTGCTAACGATAACATCGCAGGACTGTATCATCCACTGGTCGGATTCCGTTCCTGAGGGTAGCGGAACCCAACTAGTCGGCACAACAACAACAGCTATTTTACCTTACCAAGAAGGAGACTCGATCTACGACACCGAGGCATCCACTAAAGTTATCAGCGACTCCGACAGCATGAAAACTAACGCCAATAACAAAACGACTCATGCGCGAGAAGTGCTCATGGTTCGACGACCGCGGTCACCATTAAATCCCCCGGAAGCACCCGATGTCAGATCATCAGATGAATCAGAATCCAACATATCACCCTTTGCCTAGGGCTACGATGGAGAAACAAATAGTCAAAAACAAGCTAGAGAAAGAAAAAACAAGTTGAAGCAAGGGCGCCAACACCATGCTAGGCAGCGCAGGGAAGCTTGGATCAGATACGAGTCAGAATTGGCTGAGTACGACAAAAGAAAATCGCAACGAGAAGTCGAAGGAAGACGCACGGTGAATACGCCTTACGATAAGATTCGAGAAGCATTAGAAGAACTCGGAGCAACTTCGCATCCTGGTGAGAAGTATGAACAGCTCTAGGACTTGCTCCGATCAACAATCCCGAGAACGCATGAAGAGAAAGCTCGATCAAGACTACCCGCCAGATCAACAACCCACCGGCAAGAAGATCAAAATCAAAGGAAATCCGCTTTCGAAAGACTTGGGCCGGGTGGAAGCCATGACGGAGGAAGTAGGAAGGAACATAATCAAGGCCACCGATTTGAACAACTAAGGAAGACTAGGAGCAGGGTTCCTACCCAGACAACCTCGCAAGATTGTTCCCATTAGAACGACAGTTGGCCAGAGGAAGGCGCCGAATCTGAATTCAAAGAAACCAAGGCACACGACAGGTTCCCCTGCTTCGCGAACAGGCTCGCATTGGTGCGATTACCTCACAAATTCAAACCATCTAATCACTCCAAGTATGATGGAAAAACTGAACCAAAGCAATGGCTCAGAATATATTCACAATCGATTGAACTAGCCGGAGGAGACGACGATATCAAAGCCCTTTTCTTCCCCATGGCACTGGAGGCCATGCCCCTCCAATGGTTCGATAAACTAAATCCAGGATCTATCAGAAATTGGGAGGATTTGCAAAGAGCTTTTTGTGAGAATTTCGCAGGAATCATTACACATCCAATCACTCATGCAGAACTAAAAGGACTCAAGCAAAAGGGAGGTGAAAGTCTTAGAAACTACTATCGACGATTCGGTGAACTACGAGCTCAAGTGCATGACATAACCGAACGAGAAGTAATTGAAGCTTTCTCTCACGGAATCATGGCTAGATGGCAATTTCAAGACTTCTGCAAAGAAAATCCGAGAAACAATGAAGAATTCAGACGTACAGTAGAAAAGATGATTATTGCAGAAGAAAAAACACGAGAGAGGTTCAATGATCGATACACAAGAAAAGATAGTAAGGAAAACACCAAAGAGGACAATCAGAAAAGAGAAGAAGACAACCACGAGGACAAAGGATTCCAAAAACCTAGGGGAACAGTAGCAGTGATTTTCTCAGGGGCTCCGGATTGCAGAAGCAAATATCAAGAAAAACTAGCACTGCGGACCATTATGACAGCAGAACCGGCTACACCAAGATACCTCAATTGGTCACAGTATCCTATCCAATTTACCAGAGAAGACCAATGGACTAGCATGGGAAACGCAGGCCATTATCCATTGGTTCTAGATCCGACTATTGCTGGTATGACCGTCACCAAAGTACTAATCGATGGAGGAGCTGGACTTAACATCATCTTTTCAAAAACTCTAAGGAAAATGGGACTACAACTCGTCGAGAGGATTACGCCAACAAGCACACCTTTTTACGGAATAGTACCCAGCAAAGCAGCCATGCCACTCGGACAAATTACTTTACCTGTTACCTTTGGAACTCCTTCAAACTACCGAACAGAGTTTATCAAATTTGAAGTCGCCGACTTCAATTCATCATATCATGCAATCCTCGGACGTCCAGCACTGGCCAAATTCATGGCAATACCACATTATCCGTACTTACTGCTTAAGATGCCAGGACCCAACGGTATCCTTTCTCTTCGAAGCGATTTAAAGCGCGCTTTTGACTGCGACGTTCAGGCGATCCAAATTACAGCTAAAGCGCAAGCCGACAATGGAAGAAAAGAAATAGCCGCAATTGCTGCAGAAACAAGCCAAGAAGAATTAGAAATACCGGCTAAAAAGCCCAGCATCATCGCACCACCAAAAGAAGCCGACGTCAAGCAAATCGACTTAGGCACAGGCGATACCTCCAAGACAGCAACTATCAGTGCTCACCTCTCGGCAAAATAGGAACTCGCGCTCACCAACTTTCTTCGGGACAACAAAGATATCTTCGCTTGGAAGCCAGCCGACATGCCAGGAGTCCCAAGGGAGTTGGCTGAGCACAGAATTGATGTTAACAAAAGCTCCAAACCTGTAAAACAACGGCTACGACGATTCTCACCCGACAAGAAGGCAGCAATTAAAAAGGAAATAACAAAACTGATGGCAGCCGGATTCATCAAGGAGATCCTTCATCCAGATTGGCTAGCAAACCCGGTCCTGGTACAGAAGAAAAACACGGACGAGTGGCGTATGTGCGTCGATTACACAGATCTCAATAAACATTGCCCAAAAGATCCGTTTGGGCTACCACGCATTGACCAGATAGTTGACTCGACAGCAGGATCTGCGCTATTATCTTTTCTCGATTGCTATTCAGGATATCACCAGATCGCACTAAAAGAAGAAGACCAGAGCAAGACATCTTTCATCACCCCGTTTGGTGCCTACTGCTACAAGACCATGTCGTTTGGACTAAAGAACGCTGGTGCCACGTACCAAAGAGCTATCCAGACTTGCCTTGGGAATCAAATCAGTGAAAATGTGGAGGCATACGTGGACGATGTGGTGGTGAAAACAAAGAACCCAGACACTCTAATTGAAGATTTAAAGCAAACCTTCAAAAACTTGAAGAAATGGAGATGGAAATTGAACCCAAATAAATGTGTATTTGGAGTTCCCTCAGGACAACTACTCGGATTTTTGGTCAGTCAGTGCGGGATCGAAGCCAGCACCAAGCAAATTCGAGCTATAACAGAAATGGGCCCACCTAGAAGTGTCAAAGATGTGCAGAAACTAACAGGATGCATGGCGGCCCTCAACCATTTCATATCAAGACTCGGCGAAAAGGGGTTACCTTTCTTTAAACTACTAAAGAAGACAGACAAGTTCGAGTGGACAATAGAGGCCGACGAAGCTTTCAAAAGACTTAAAGAATACCTCACTTCATCGCCTATCCTAACACCTCCAAAGAAAGATGAAGATATGATGCTATATATTGCGGCAACTCCTACCGTAATCAGCACAACAATAGTCATAGAAAGAGAAGAACAAGGGCGCATGTATAAAGTGCAACGTCCCATATACTACATCAGCGAAGTACTGTCAGAATCCAAAATCCGGTACCCGCATGTACAAAAACTACTCTACGCTCTACTCATTACCTCACGGAAGCTTCGCCACTATTTCGAAAGCCACAAGATTACCGTAGTGACAGATTTTCCACTCGGAGACATCCTACACAATAAAGATGCCACGGGGCGCATATCCAAGTGGGCAGTTGAAATTGGAGCTCTTGACATCAATTTCACCCCATGGAAAGCAATCAAATCTCAAGCCCTCGCCGATTTCGTAGCCGAATGGACAGAGATTCAACAGCCTTTATCAGATACAATCCTCGACCACTGGAAGATGTACTTTGACGGATCACTCAAACTAGGCGGGGCTGGTGCGGGCGTTCTCCTCATTTCTCCAGAAGGAAAACAACTCAAGTACGTCCTTCAGATATTATGGCAAGCTACAAATAACGAAGCAGAATATGAAGCCCTCATCCACGGGCTACGAGTGGCGATTACCCTCGGAATAAAAAGATTACTCGTATACGGCGATTCAGCAGTGGTCATCAACCAAGTCAACAAAGATTGGGATTGCACCAAAGAAAACATGGGCACTTATTGTGCTGAAATACGGAAACTTGAAAAACATTTCCAAGGATTAGAAATTTTGCACGTCCTACGCGATTCCAACATTGCAGCAGATGTACTTGCCAAGCTCGGATCAGATAGAGCAAAAGTTCCACCCGGCGTATTCATAGAAGAGCTATCAGTTCCCTCTATCAAACAACCCGGTGAAACAACACATGAAATTCAGGCTAAAGGCGTTCAGATCTTGATAATCAACACTTCATGGACCCAAGTTTTCATTGACTATATCAAAGAAAATAAACTGCCAGCAGATAAAGCAGAGGCCACACAAGTTGTTCGCAGAAGCAAAAACTACGTTCTAGTAGGGGATAAACTCTACAGAAGAGCAGCATCATCAGGAGTACTACTAAAATGTGTCTCATTTGAAGAAGGCAAAGAAATCCTAGATGAAATACACTCAGGTTGCTGTGGAAATCATGCCGCTTCAAGGACACTGGTTGGCAAAGCATTTCGCACCGGATTCTACTGGCCAACCGCTTTGAAAGACGCAGAAGAGCTCGTCAAAAAATGCAAAGGTTGCCAAATGTTTGCAAGGCAAGCCCACGTACCAGCTCACAATCTTATCCGCATCCCACCCGCTTGGCCTTTTTCCTGCTGGGGGCTAGATCAAGTAGGACCCCTGAAAAAAGCAAAAGGCGGCTTCGAGTACATCTTCGTAGCAATCGACAAATTCACCAAGTGGATTGAATACAAACCACTCGTGAAGTACAGCGCAACCAAAGCAGTCGAGTTCATCCAAGACATTATGCACCGCTTCGGCATGCCCAATCGAATCATCACAGATCTAGGCTCCCCTTTCACAGCTACAGAATTCAAGGGCTGGGCACAAGACTGTGGTTTCAGTATAGACTATGCGTCTGTTGCACATCCAGAGGCCAACGGACAAGTAGAAAGGGCTAATGGACTCATACTAGCCGGATTAAAGCCAAGATTATACGAAGAACTAGTGGACTATGGGTCCAAATGGATTGAAGAATTACCGAAAGTAGTATAAGGACTACGAACTCAAATAAGCAGAGCAACAGGCTACTCACCTTTCTTCCTAGTTTACGGGTCAGAGGCCGTACTACCCGCCGACTTGATCTGGACATCCCCAAAGATAGAGCAATACGATGAAGGAGAAGCAGAACACACAAGAAGATTAGAACTCAACAGCTCAAAAGAAATCAGAGTAAACGCTACCCTCCAATCAGCCAGATACCTACAAGGTTTAAGACATCATTACAACAAGAGTACCCAACCTCGATCACTACAAGTCGGAGACTTAGTACTAAGAAGGATACAGAAGACTGACGGACGACATAAGCTACTCAGTCCATGGGAAGGTCCCTTCATTATCACAAAAGTCACCGGACCAGGCACATACAAGTTAATAACCGAAGATGGAAAAGAAGTCAGCAATACATGGCACATCAGCTAGCTAAGAAGATTCTACGCGTAGAAACAACTCAAGAAAAAATAGATATGCAAGCCACAAGGGACCAACGTTCACAATCGACGAAAAGCAATACTCTTCAACAACATATGTAGTAGTTTATACTCATAATCAATAAAGATGGCATTCATCCACAGCATGTCTTGTCATGACCTTCAACGAGTTGTTTTCACGAAACAAAAAGCAAAATGGCTGAAAACATGCCTGAGCATCCCGGCCGAGAGCAAAATAGCTAAAAAAACGCTTGAGCCCGCCGATGAGGGTAGCTAAAAGCTAACACCCGAAACAAAAAAGCAAAATGGCTGAAAACATGCCTGAGCATCCCGGCCGAGAGCAAAATAGCTGAAAAAACGCTTGAGCCCGCCGATGAGGGTAGCTAAAAGCTAACACCCGAAACAAAAAAGCAAAATGGCTGAAAACATGCCTGAGCATCCCGGTCGAGAGCAAAGTAGCTGAAAAAAATGCTTGAGCCCGTCGATGAGGGTAGCTAAAAGCTAACACCCGAAACAAAAAAGCAAAATGGCTGAAAACATGCCTGAGCATCCCGGCCGAGAGCAAAATAGCTGAAAAAATGCTTGAGCTCGCCGATGAGGGTAGCTAAAAGCTAACACCCGAAACAAAAAAGCAAAATGGCTGAAAACATGCCTGAGCATCCCGGCCGAGAGCAAAATAGCTAAAAAAACGCTTGAGCTCGCCGATGAGGGTAGCTAAAAGCTAACACCCGAAACAAAAAAAACAAAATGGCTGAAAACATGCCTGAGCATCCCGACCGAGAGCAAAATAGCTGAAAAAACGCTTGAGCTCGCCGATGAGGGTAGCTAAAAGCTAACAAAAAGCAAAATGGCTGAGTCGACCGAAATTTAACTTCAAAAGACCCTCCAGCACTTCGTTCCGAAAAGCAAGAGGCTCGGGGGCTACATCCAGATAGGATACTTTTTCCTCAGAAAAGCACAAGCGCCACTCAAGAAAGCACTCGGATGCCGAAGTTTGTCGAGGCAACATTCTATACCGAGTTGTTTTACATAGCGCAGGCGAAAGGTTGTTAACGCAAATATCTACATCTAACAAGTCATAGCACGGACAAAGCACTCGACGGATCACAAAGGAGGAAGAAGAGAAAAGTACTCGACAAATCGGGGGATCTCGTCAGAATAACGCACAGAGTTGTTTTGCGGAACAGAGACGGGAACAGGACAAAGTACTCAGCAAGTCAAGTAACTTCAACCGCACCCAGGCAAAGAATACATCAACAAAAATAAAGAATCTTCATTTAAAAAAATGTGTAATATTACAAGGGGATGCTCAATCGAGTCAGGCGTTGTCATCAGAAAGGGAAATGTCAATATTTAGACTGTCTACAACCCTACTGGCTAGACCTTCGACCTCAGACTCCATCCTCTCAACGGCGTCAAGATATTCTTGGCTTTTAGCTTCTTCTGCTATCTTGGAGAGAGGCGCCTCTGGAGCAAGAACCCAGACCTGGGCCAGCACATTCTTGGTACATACTTGGGCACACCTCTTCGCGAACTCTTGGAAACGAGTCGGAATCCGGGGAATGAACTGCGCCCAAGATTGCCCGTCATCCGCTGGAGTCCGGAGGACATCGGCTACTGAACGAAAAGATTTCCACAAAACATTCCAATTCTCAGTAGCCGTCACCAGCTTCCCAGACAAGCCTTCAATAGTTTTTTGGGCCTGCACAAGATCTCTGTCAGCTCCGCGCCTAATCAGCTTAGCAAGGGCGAGTTCTTCCTCAGCATGAGTAATTACCTCCTCAGCTCTGTTATGACTAGAATGGACAAGGGCCCTCATTTCATCAATACTCTCCGAGAGCTTCTGCTTCTCAACTCGGAGAGCTAGACAGGACACCCAAGAACAAGTCAGCGGAAAAAGAAGTCAAAATACAAGAAGAAACAGGCAGAACCCGCGGCACCTTTGCATTCATTCTTCGTAGACTCCACCGCAGCATCCCTCTGTTTCTCCGTCTCCACTACCCGGGCGCGAAGGGCTTTCTCCTCCTTTTGGTGCATTTGACGCTCTGTCTCCAACTCAGCTCGGAGGAGGTCAAGATCGGCTTTCAGAGCGTCCACCTCCGAAGACAACTTCCTCTCATTTTCAGATGAGAAAAAGAAGCCAGAATGATCACGAGAAAAAGACTGAGCAAAAAGAGGCAAAGAGAAACAAGGCGTAAGGATAGAAGAAAAAACAAGCATGCAAAAGAGAAGCGGCAGTAAAACCTACCTAGAGCTTTTCACCAAAAGAAGTCGCGAGGGTCGACAAGCTCCCCCAGGCTGCGGTCAGCTCCGATAACCGATGAGTGGCATCGAACTGTTGCACCACATCACCGGACAAGGAGGGGCCGCCGGAGGCAAGAGAAGGGGAAAGAGAGGCCGGCTGGGGTGAAGAAGGAACGACCAAAGCAACCTCCAGGGAAGCCGGAGCCAAACCCTCAGAAGGACCCGGCGCGACAGCCACAGTTACCTCCGGAGCAACCAAGTCCGCGACTCCGCCAGGTAGCTCTGAAGCCCCCGCCGCGACTTCATCAACAGAATGTTGTGAGTCTCGAGGCTCGGAACTCGTTGGCACGGCGGGAGGCAGAGAAGAAGTCGATGAAGAAATTAGAGAAGATGAAACACTAAAAAGTGATAAAATGAAGCACCAATAAGAACCAGAGGAAGGAAGATAAAAGCCAAAAAGATAAAGCTAGAATCTACTCACCCGACTACTTTTTTCTTCGCGAAGCCAAGAGAAAGCCTCGCAGGGGGAACCACGACGGCGAAGACGTCCCCGCCACCCGGCGACGGGAGCGGGACAGCCGACAACGCAGCCGCGGAAGAAGCTGGGGCTGGAGCCGTAGAAGAACTCCGCACCGGAGGAGCGGTACAGCTCGGGACAGAGGCAACCAAAGAACTCGACACCGGAGCTTCAGAAGAAGTCGGCGCGGGAGCCTCGGAAGAACTCACACCCGACCTCCGATTACTTCAAAAAGTTCAAGACTAAAATTCAAAACAAAGAGGAGAAATTCAATGCAACAAGAATATGAAAAACAACTCACCGCCGCATGATGAGGGGGACTTCATCATCCTCTTCTTCCTCAGCCAACAAAACCAGAGCACCTGCTGAAAAGGAGATGAAAAGTACTCGGTTCAAGAGAGAAACATGAAAATAAAAGAACAAAGAGTATTAAATGTGCTCACCTAAGAGCATGCTAGCAACAACTGGAGTACCTGAGGGAGTACTTGGTTTGCGAGGCTTCTTGGAGACAGGCAAGCCAGATGAAGACCCGTCCATTCGCCCCCTCTTCGGGACACTGCGAGGACCGCGAGGGACTAGACGAGGAACATATTTTTCATATACATCAACAAATCTGAAAGAAACCCTAGGAAGGGCTGTAAAGGTTTGAGACTTACTAATTGCAGAAGTACCAGCTAGACGATCCCCAGTCTCCGCCACGACAGGGAGAACATCAAGGGGGATCGGATCGACAAAGTTCCGCCCAAGCTCCTGCGAAAAAAGATAAAACACCGAGACAAGGAAAAGCTAAGCGAGAACAGATGCAGCAAGAGTACATAAAGAACTCAAACAAAAAAGATAGACAACTCACAGCTGGGGGCGGGTTGATGGCCAAGAACTCAGAGACGGCAGGAGGAATGACGCTCACTCCTTTCAGCATCTTCTGGAGGTGCTCGAGTACCTCCTCACCGGTCAGCTCAAGAGCTGGGACCATGCGTGAAGGATCCTCGGCCCCAGAGTACTCAAAGCCGAGATGTTCCCGCTCTTTCAAAGGCTGAACCCAGCGACGAAGGAAGCTTGAAACAATACCAAAGCCGGTCAAACCCTGTTGTTTCAGCATGCTAATCCTATCAAGGAGTGGCTGGATCGCTTGAATCTCAACAGGTGACTCAAGCTTCTTGTCCCATCGGTCATTCACCACAGGACCGGATCCGGAGTGAACGACAAGAGAAGGGATCAAATTGGCAGCGTAGAACCACTCGGCACGCTAATCTTTGATAGAATCGACCAGGTCATAATCAAAAAACTTAATTTTGAGACCCTAGCGAAACTAAATCCCACAACCGCCGAGGGCGCTGGTTTCTTCACGGTGGAGTTGAGGTTTTAGACGAAAGAAAAAGCGAAAAAGAGATAGAGAAGGAGGGATCCCAAGGAAGGCTTCACAAAGGTGAACAAAAATAGAAAGATGGAGAACGGCATTGGGGGTTAGATGGTTCAGACTAACCCCGAAATAACCAAGAAACTGATGAAGGAAGGCGGAAGCAGGAAGACAAAGTCCAGCGCGGACAAAGGAAACAAAAAGGACAATCTCACCAGGACCCGGAGCCGGAACCCGATGCTCGCCCGGAACTCTCCATTCAGCGATGACTTTGCTTTGGATCAAGCCGTCGCTAACGAGCTCGCGCAGCTGGTCTTTCGCTTGTTGTTGGAGCCGGCCAAACCTTCTGAGCTGCCCTCATGGCCACGAACTCCTAGTTTTCAATCAAAGACAGGGATGACTCCTCATCCACGAAGGTCGCCTGAGACTTGCTTACGGTTTTCTTCTTTCCCATGAACTGGCGGAAGCAAAAAAGGCACTAAGGAAGATGAAGCTAGAATGATGGTGCTCGGGTGATGGCGACAATGACGGCGGCGGATTTCTGAGAGCTAGGGTTTAAAGGCAAGAGCTGGGCGACAAGGGAAAGGAAGATAAAAGGTCTTTAAATAGATTTTTCAGTGATACAAACGGCCCACAAGGCCCGTTAAAGCACAATGTGGGAACGCAATGGTCCATTTACCGACGCAGCTAAAACGACGGAGGGCACGAATCCTCACAACGGTACAAACCAACGGGCAGATTTCAGACTTATCCGTCCAATGCCACGGCAGGATTATCAGATTGATACAAGAACAACCCGTCAAACCAAGAAGAAAGAAAGAAGAAAGAAAGGGCTACCTCACAAGGAATAAAAGAACCCGGTTATGTAAGAAAGAACTCGGTAGTCTCATGAACGACAGGGATCACAACAGAAAAGTCAAAGACAACTCAGAAGACAAGATTCGTTACATTACAAGCGACTTCAAAAATAGAAGATTACAAATCTTACAAGACCCAACGAACTCGGCACCACGAAAAGCAAAGTAGCAAAGAGGAACATGGACACGACTAGGCTCTAGAACGACTACGTGTCCCAAATTGCTACTTGGAAGGACAAACCACCATCAGTTACACTATTTTCTTCAAAGGACGGACGCAGTGCATCCAAGGTGGAAATCGGCAGCATGGCAGGGCAACATGGAGCATAGAAGGCCGGCAGGCATCTGTCTACCCAAGACCGATGTGATGCTGGATATGGTGTTGATCTGCACCGGACGGTCTCAAGACAGGCGATGAGGATCAACCCAGAACTGCCGGATGAAGGAACGAAGCCCACATCACAAGACTTCCTCCAACTACCACCATGTACATCCTGGCACAATGCTGTCGCGGGATTAGCCTACCTCTAATCCCTATCACAAGACTTCCTCCAGCTACGACAAGACACACAGGAACTACAAAACATGCCCGGGGGCTGCTCTACTTCACAAACTACCATGTTCATGACCACCAAGGTTTCAACAGAATATCCAATGAATGAAAACAAGCACTCCGGGACAGTATTTATAGACTAAAGGATTGGCGCACATGGACTAGGAGTACCAACAAAATAAGCCTAACAAAGGACACAGTGAAAAGACAGGACTCAATAATAGATGACTCAGGCGAGAGGAAGCAGTACTCGAAGACGGGCATATTTGGAAGAATATACCAGCACAGTACAACCCGTGAACAAAAGGCATTTACACTCAACCACCACCATACAACTACATCTGGCAACAGCAGACCATCAAAGAATACGCCAGGACCTCGCATCCGATTTCTTCCTAAACAAAACAACACGGATATACGCTCGGAGGCTCAACCAGAACCATAGCCTAATCAACACTAAGCTAGGGAACCTGGTTTTCATTTCAACTACTTCCGGAGGCTCGGAACCAAAGACAAAGGACCAAGAATACAAGAAACTCAAGACTACAACGATGACGATACATCAAGACTCTTCATCCGACTTCTTTTCTAAAGAGAAGAACTCGGAGAAAGCACAGAGGCTGCATGCCGCAAAACTACTCGGATGATGGTTTAATCCAAGACTAAAAGGCCGCTTCGGAAGGATGCCGCGAGACTACTCGGACGATGGTTTAATCCAAGTCTTGGGGACTACTTCAGACCAAAAAGGAACCCGGACATAAGCTCGGAGGCTGCATGCCGCAAAACTACTCGGATGATGGTTTAATCCAAGACTAAAAGGCCGCTTCGGAAGGATGCCGCGAGACTACTCGGACGATGGTTTAATCCAAGTCTTGGGGACTACTTCAGAACACAAATTTTCAAAAAACATAAAGGATCAAGACCCTCCAACTTTTTGTTCCAAATAGCAAGAGGCTCGGGGGCTACACTCAGTGAGTGCACTTTTTCTTCGAAAAAGCGCACGTCACCAAAAGACTTCCTCAACACAGACCATTTCAAGACATTACGACGAGCCATATTCGAGTTCTTTTTGATAAAACTTCAACGAACAATCGGAACAACTTCAAGACAAGATCCTCCAGCTCCTTGTTCTAAATAGCAAGAGGCTCGGGGGCTACAACCAGATGGATGTATTTTTTCTTCAGAAAAGCACTCACCACTCAAAGATCCTAAGAAGCGCTACAAGGTTTCACTCTAGAAAGCACTCGGATGACATCTTATCCCTACTCAACAAGACTTGAAGGGGCGGAGCGAGACTTTCAGAGCTCAACCATGAAGTGCTCGGGGGCTTGTCGATACGGGACCCACAGGATACCCCGCAAGGGAGAGAGAAGATCTAGTTCAACTAGGATTCTTCCCATGTAAATCTTAGTAGTAGAACTATCAAGTAATCCTACTAGGAAATCTCATTGTAAACCGACTAGGACTCTGGCCTCCTGACTATATAAAGGAGGGCAGGGCTCCTGGGAGGACAGGGCAGATCATAATCAATCCAACGCAAAGGCTAAGGCCGACTAGACGTAAGGTTATTACTCGATCTACGATCGAGGGCCTGAACCAGGATAAATCGGCTGTCTCTTGCGTGAACCATCGAGTTCGGCATACGCCGAAGCCCGAACATACTGCCCTGGGTACCCCCGTGGCAGGCTATCAGTGGTGAAACATCGACACTCTCTTTACATTACCGTAAACTAGTTGTCAAGCTCTTTAGTGTAGCTCGTTGTGAGAGCTTATTAGTTTGGTTAGTGTGGCTCTTTAGTTAGCATTTGAGAGCGCACTAACTTAGTGTAGTTACATAGCTATTGAGTGGATAGAAACTATATAAACTAGAATTGTGGTAGGTGGCTTGCAATTTTTAGTAGGCTAGCACAACACTTGTTTCGCCTTATAATTGTCTAACCGGTTTGTTAAGTGTTGTTGTAGAAATTTTTAATAGGCTATTCACCCCCCTCTAGCCATTAGGACCTTTCAAGTGGTATCAGAGCTGAGGTCACCGTGATTTGAGGCTTAACAACATTCGGTGTAAAAATGGCTCAAATCAACAACACCAAAAAGCCACTCTAATTTGATGGCACAAATTATCTATATTGGAAATCAAAGATGACCACACATTTCAAGTCAATCAATAGAAGAGTGTGGAAGGTGGTAGAAACCAAAATTAAGATTAATGATCCAGAGAATCCCACCACGGCTGAAGAAGTGCTTCTCCAAAACAATGACATTGCTCTAAGTGTCATTCATGATGCAATTGATGAGAGAACATTTAAGCAAATCAAGAATATTGAGATGGCTCATGAGGCTTGGAAGAAGTTGAAAGAATCATTTGAGGGCACTCAAGCCATAAAGAGTGCAAAGGCATACATTCTCAAAGAGAAGTTTGCAAGCTTCAAGATGAAGGAGGATGAGTGTGCCAGAGATGTTCCATAGGCTTCAAGTGCTTGTCAATGATCTCAAAGCACTTGGAGAAGAGGTGAAGGACAATGACTTCTCCCACAAGTTCTTGAGATGTTTCCCTTCAACATTTGGCACATTGGTCACTATTCTAGTGAGGAGTGGTTTGGACACCATGACACCAAACCAAGTGTTGGGAGATATAATGACTGATGATACATATAGAGATGATGATGAGAAGAAAGAAAAGAAGGAGAAGAAAGATGAGAAGAAGGATGAGAAGAAGAAGAGAGTGGAATTCAAGGCCACATCATCCAAGGTCAAGGCAAAGCTAGATACATCAAGTGAATATGATGGCTCATGGGATGATGATGAGAAGATGGCTCTCTTTGTCAAGAGATTTGGCAAGTTCAGGATGAAGAAGGGCTACCATGCTAGCAAAAAGAAGTCTTCATCCAAGAACAAGGAAGAGTCAAGAAGGTGCTTCAATTGTGGAAGCAAAGATCATCTTGTTGCTTAATGCCCATACAATAGCGACAAAGATGATGACAAGAAGAATAAGAAGAAGGACAAGAAAGAAAAGAAAGAGAAGAAGGATAAGATGACCTTCAAGAAGAAGAAGGGTGGTTCATATGTGGTCACTTGGGATAGTGATGCTTCCTCAAGTGATGATGACAAGACCACCAAGAAGAAGGCACTTGCAAGCATTGCTATCAATGAGAAGCCTTCTCTCTTCAACACACCATCATGCTTCATGGCTAAGGCCACTAAGGTACAAATTTGTGATGATGAAAATGATGAAGAACATGATAATGAAAATAAAAATGAAAATGATAGTGATAGTGATAGTGATGATGATGAACCTACTAAGGATGTACTATTGACATGCTCGAAGATGCTAAAGAACACTTTGGCATTAAGAGAAGGGAATGCAAAAGCTTGCGTAAGGAACTAAAAGCCCTTAAGCAAGCTTTTGATGAGCTCAATGCATCTCATGAGAGGCTAGAGGAAGCCCATGAGAGCTGGCAAG